>NW_027096173.1:0-15358 GCF_019320115.1 Miscanthus floridulus
TGACATGCCAGGCATACCAAGGGAGGTCACCGAGCATGCACTACGCATCGTCCCAAGCTCAAAGCCGACCAAGCAACACCTGCATCGCTTTGACGACGAGAGGCGTAGGGCCATAGGCGAGGAGATCGCCAAACTCCTGGCAGCCGAATTCATCAAAGAGGTATTCCACTTTGACTAGCTAGCTAATCCTATTCTTGTGAAAAAGAAGAATGGGAAATAGAGAATGTGTGTTGATTATACTGGCCTCAATAAGGCATATCCAAAGGACCATTTTCCTTTGCCATGCATAGACGAGATAGTCGACTCCACCTCAGGGTGCCAAATCCTCTCCTTCCTGGATGCCTACTCAGGCTACCACTAGATCGTGATTGTAGGGGACCGTGATGCCTAAAGGGGGGGGTGAATTAGGCAACTTAAAAATCTAACTCTAAACTATGGCCTCTTTGTCTAACCTTAGCAAAACCTATGCAAACGATAAACTATCTAAATGTGCAACTACAGTTTTGCTAGTGTGTTGCTATCTCTACCGCAAAAGGAGTAATACAATCAATGTAAATGCGGAAGCTAATGAGCAAGGTAGAGATATGCAAACTCCCGTCGACAACTCTGGTATTTTTATCGAGGTATCGAGAAGCACGTAAGCTTCTCCTTAGTCCTCGTTGGAGCCCCTCGCAAGGGCCAAGCTCCCAGTCAGGTAACTCCATGGATAGCCCTAGGCCTTCCCCACACGTAAGTGGGTCTCCTACGTGCCTTCCGGCAAGCCTATCCCGGATGCTCCCCGTCGTCTTCACTATCAAGCTTCTGACCAAAACGCCGTGGGCCTTGTTCCCTCCGGTACACGGTGGTGGCCACACCACAAATGCAGTTGGTATGATCTCGCAAGACTACAAGCCCCTCTGATGTACAACAATGGTGTGTGCAAGCACCGAGTGGTAAAAGGTATGCAAACCTCATTAAACGCTAGGCCTAAACCTAGAGCAAGCGTAGAAGCGGTGGTCTAATCAACCTAAGCACTTTGCAAAGCACCTACGCTAATCACCTAATAAATCACTAAGCACTATGCAAGTGGGGATCACTAAAATGGTGTATCAACACCCTTGATATGTTTCCTCAGCTCCACACTGCTCATTTGGCCGGTTGGGGTGGTATTTATAAGCCCCACCGAGAAAGTAGCCGTTGGGGATGAAATCTCGCTTTTCTGCTACTGACCGGATGCTCAGGTCGTCCTGATCAGACGCGTCTGGTTGTCTCGACCGTTAGAGCCACGATCAACTGATCGGACGCTGCCAACATCCGGTCACATGCCACTAGACGTGTCCGGTCACAATTTCGCCGCTCTGGAACCTTTCTGTACTCGATTGGATGCTGTTGTCCTACGTCTGATCAATCTTGCTATTCAGCATCCGGTTGCTGCTTCTACCGAGCCTCTTGATCGGAGCGTCTGGTCACTGTGCTACCAACGTCCGGTCTAGCGTCTGATCATCTCTGTGAGCTTGTTTCTTTGTGATCTTACGTCCGACTTGGTTCCTATCTTCATGCTTGGACTTTGCTCGATATCTTGGATCTTCTCTTATGCTTCTAAGGTCTTGCTTAAGGTGTTGATTATCGGATCATCATGTCACCTTCGTCCAAGTCACGTCTTGCACCCTTTTGAACTACAAAACAATCACTTGCAAATTCATTAGTCCAATTTAGTTTTGTTGGTCATCAAACACCAAAAACCAGAGTAAATGGGCCAAGGGTCTATTTCCTTACAATCTCCCCCTTTTTGGTGATTGATGACAACACGACCAAAGCAAGCAAATAATAAAAATTTGGAATTTAAAAACTATCTACTTGCTAGGATGCAATGCAAGGGGCAGGGTTATATGATGCTAAATGATACTACTTGTAAGACTAAAAGATACTACATAAAAACTTATCTTGCCCTTGCAAATGTCCCCATGTGGCATTATGGATTTTAGCCTTGCTTCCTGTAAATTCTCCCCATTACATAGATTAATCCATAATCCACTATCCTTCCTTTCTCGAATCGTTACCACTTGTAGACACCACTTGTAGGCCATTACCACTTGTAAATTATTATGATCTAGCTTTTGGTCCTATAAATTAGTGCTTGCTTTTGGTCCTCTAAATTCTCCACTTTTAGAATCAAACACCGAAAAGGAAGATATTAGTAGCACAAGAGAGGGTCAAACTTTATGATCCTTTGTATGTAGAGTAGAATAGGTCACAAAATTTGACTCTCACATTATATAGACTAAGCTCCCCCTAAATATATGCATACATATGGTAGAAGGCAAAGCATATGCATAATTGGCAAATTATTGCTCAAGGGAATTTAATCTATATAATGCATGGAGAAAGCATATAAATATCAAAATAAAATCAACATGATGATATCGGTTTAGAAATACCACATGTGAAAACCAATTTAATTTCTACCACTTGCAATAGCTGGTGGATATTCGAAGTATGATGCTTAACTCTGGGGACTCCATTTTTCTTGCAATAAGACTACTACACACATGATAAACTTGAAAAGGTGTTAGTCTCAAAACATCCAACTTATAGAGTAACCACCCCCTAAATTTGTGCACACAAGTAAGAAATACTTGCAGGAAACATGCACATTGATTTTAGAATAAAAAAATACCACTTGAAAGATGACATCACTTGAATATGAGAGTCATTTTCGAAGGCGATATTTGGGAGAAATTATCTATAATTTGAACTTTGGCACATATTAGATGAACAATTGTAAGACAAGATATGTGCCATGCTCCTAAACAATTTTAAACCATGTAGGTTTGCTCCAAGGGTTAAGAATGAAACCGAGCAAGCCTACCATAAGATATACCTAGTGTATGCATGACAAAAGATATAAGCATGCAAATGCAAACATAGACATAAAAAGTAACTAGATGCTTAAAGATACCCATTTGTAAGAAATACCATTTGTAGGAAATGCAAATTGATACTACTTGAAGGAAATTGAATCTAGTTACCTAACATGGGAAGGGGAATTTGGGTCCATAGTATTCACTAACCCACTTGTCAATGGTTTTGTCCATCATGATGCACCCCATGAAATACACCCATACTTCTATGTTACACAAGCAAGAAGGTAACTAGTGAGATACACAAGCTAACTAATTACAAGAGCAACTACACAAGCACAATGTATATAAAAGTAATCACAAGCTTGTGTATGGGGATTGCAAACCAACGAGAAGAACAAGGTTGACATGGTGATTTTCTCCTGAGGTTCACGTGCTTGCCAACACGTTACGTCCCCGTTGTGTCAACCGCTCACTTGGAGGTTCGGCGACTAATTGGCATCACCCTCCAAGCCCGCACGTCGGGCACACGCTTTACTAGAGTTGCTCTTCACAGCTCCCGCGGGGTGAGCACAATGCCCCTCACAAAGCTCTTCTCCAAAGCACCGCACAAGCTTCTTGTGGGCTTCGATGGAGACCACCGCCAAGCCGTCTAGGAGGTGGCAACCTCCAAGAGTAACAAGCACCACCGGCTTGCAACTCGATCACCTAGTGCCACTCGATGCAATCTCACAATGCAACACACTAGAATCACACTCACTCGTAATCGATTCGCACTCTTGCAAGCACAAGTGAGTTAGAGGGCATCCAAGCACTCCTACACAAGCCACATAGGCGTGAGGGTGCTCAACGACCAGCCCAAGGCTGGCCACACACTCCTTTTATAGCCCCAAGGGCTAAAATAGCCGTTACCCCTTCACTAGGCAAAGCGCGCACTGACCGGACGCGCAGATCATAACGACCGGATGTTGAAACCCAGCGTCCAGTCACTTACAGAGAGGTTCCAGCGATGTTTTTTAGCGACCGGACGCATCCGATCATCACTGACCGGACTCTTCCAGCATCCAGTAGCTTCTGGACACGCTAAAAACACTGACCGGACGCTGTGACCGGACTCGCAGGTGCTGACCGGACGCTAGGTTCCAGCGTTCGGTCGTTTTTTGCGCCAGCGTCCGGTCACAGACCTTTTAGCGCTAAAACGACTATAACTCTTAGCTCTGAACTCCAATTTCAATGATCTTGGACATTTTGGAAAGCTTACTCAGAGGGCTACACATCCCACATGCATACTTGATGCAAATCACAATGGATCAAAATAGTATTCCAATCCAAAGACCATCCTATAATTTGGAGTACACCGAAAAACCTTTTTCTCTTCTCTAAGTTGATTCACGACAACTCTAACTTCTTCTCCTTTGCAAATATGCCAACACCACCATGTATATGTGTGTTAGCTTTTCACAAACATTTTCCAAAGGATTAGCCACTTAACTTGCCACGCCACTCGATCCTAGTGATGATGCAATTTAGATCACTCGAGTGGCACTAGATGACCGATATGCAAACAAGTTTGCCCCTCTTGATAGTATGGTCATCTATCCTAAATCCGGTCATCAACTTCTCTACACACCTATGACTGGTGAAATGAAATACCCTAGGTTATACCTTTGCCTTGCGCATTCCATTCCATCTCCTCCAATGTCGATGCAACACATGCACCAACATGATCAACAATAATATGATCCACTTCATATCATCTTGTGATCATATTGGTTCATCGATCTTGACTTCACTTGCTTTTCACCGTTGCCTTCGTCCATTGGTGCCAAGTCTTGCTCAAGCTTCACCGCCACACAGTCCATCGCTCCAAAGCCTCTAACTTGGCCTTCACGCTTGCAACCGGTCCATCAAGCCAAGTCTTGTCTTGATCTTCTCCACCTTGATCACATGACTCAATGTCATGTCTCATGTGCAATAAGCTCCTTCATCATCACATATGTGGGCTTTGCAACATCTCCAAGTCATTTTCACCTTCATGGCATATGTTGCTCACATGTATGTATCTATGGACTAATCACCTGTGTATCTCACATAAACACAATTAGTCCACCTAGGTTGTCACTCAATTACCAAAACCACACAAGGACCTTTTAATCTTCCCCTTTTTAGTAATTGATGACAACTCTACAAAGATATGGAAATTAAGCTCTTTTGAATTCATGTTTCTTGTCCAAGCAATTTTACCATGTGAGAATGATTTTGAATAAATACCACAAACCCGAGATGGTAGTATTAGCTCCCCCTACATATATGCTAGAGTATTTTGTTTGAAGTTTGCACACATGCATAGATTTGAAATGTGGGAGAGTAATTACTACCAAATGATGCTAAGGTATATAGAGTAAACCTTTGAAGTGTGATACCAATCGGAGTTGCACCTTTAAGTTCACCCTTAGCACCATGGTTAGCTAGATATCACTTAGAAATAAAATCACTAGATACCTCATGAGATCAACATTAAAAGCAAGGTACTAGCATTACTTGAAGAACATACCAAGTGTCTAGCTATCATCCTATGCATGCTAGTTTTCATTTCATCAGATAAATTCTACAACTAGCATACACCACACAAGCATGCATATTAAATTTAAAAACTTATGCAATGCAAGCAAGCACATGAATATGCACATATCAAATGCAATCAATCAAAGTTCATGAGCTTGCTCCCCCTACTTGTGTGCTTCTCTTATCCAAGAATTTTGATCCATCTCTTTTCTTCAATGTTGCTCCCTCTTTGTCCATGTCCATGTCTAACCACTACTTCTTTGTTTCAATCTCTCCTAAAGCTTTCATATCTTATCCCTCCCCCTTGTACAATCTCAATCTTAAAGCTTTTGTATCTTTATACAATCTCTCCCCCTTTGTCATCAATTTCCATAAAAGGTGTGCTTCTCATTGATGCAAAGGTATGCATTTGGGGTAGATGGTCGAGGCTTGAATCTTGTATTTTTTATGGACATCACTTGATTGTTGGAATGACACCACTTGAAGATACCACTTTTAACTTGTACCACTTGTATCTTGTGTAGGGCTTCTTGAGACACCACACATAGGATCTTTGATATTGATATCAATTTGTGTGACACCTCTCCCTATATGATAGCATGGGTCATCCATTTGATATACTTGAGCTCTTGTAGGTGAGGGATGCATTCTTCATTTGATGATCACTTAAAGTTGAGGATCATTTATGGAACCATCGTCTTGCATGATTGATATTATGTGTAGATGTGATACCACTTGAAAGAATCTTCTAGTATGGAACCACTTGTTGGATTTATTAATAAAAAACTATTTCTTGAACATTTGCTATCTTCATGAGTACCACTTATAGGATATCACTTGTGAGTTGATCTAGACATCACTTGTAGATTCTTGAAGAAATACTTGAGTCTAGATACCATTTGTAACCAACAAACTAGATATCCATTTGCATTGTTTTCTTGTGCTTGTACTCTTATCACTATCATGAGCTTCTATGGTTGACTTGAACTAAATTGATTTATCTAAGCTTCCAAGTCCGGTTTGAACCAATGACAAGCTTCTTCACACCTCTTGCAAGGGTTATCTTGCCAATGTTGTACTTGTCTCTTGTTAGCAATCCAAATTAAATCAAGTATTTAGGTTCACTAGCTCATGAATAAATTCATATACTAACCACTAGATCAAGTAATCATTCAAGCAATAGTGCTAGGCTATGAATTTAAACATTTCATTTGTTATGCATAATCCTATGAAGCATGTACTATATGCACTAACCGCATACTAGTAAGGGATGAAATGATCATGCATATTACAATGATACCTTTGCTATGTTGGAGTAGAGGATAGTCACATAGATTATAATTTATTACTCCAATAGCAATGTGAAGTCCAATTATAAGCTTAGTGAAGACTAATAGATACCATTTTGAATTTCATTCTTCACCCATATGAAATGAATACCACTTATGATCAAGTGCACTTTCTTAGTGTGGTTGGCTTGCTTCATCTTTTGATCAATGCTTGCATGAAAGCATCAACATGAGAATACTACTTGAAAAATCATGATTGACTCTCTTTTGGGTGTTGCTTGCTTCTCTAGATCAATTCTTTTGATTTGATTCAACTAAGCATCTCAAATGTCTCTCGGATCACCACTTCTATGTTAGCCTTCCAAGTACCACACTTGGTTTACCTATACATAGGCGGCAAGCCCCTACACTAGGGAGAAGTGACCTCTTTCCAAAGAACCGTTCTTTATACTCACTTGAAATAGCTTGATTGATTGATCCAAGTGATGGACTTAACTTGATGAGTAACCTTGATTCCTTCTTTAAGTTCTTTTCTTTCTACTTGTTTAAGTCCATTTCTTTTTACCAAATGATCTCCAATCATATCTAGAACTTAAACTTCATCTTCAACATGAATTTGATCTTGATCTTCATCTTGAGTACCAAAAGTGTGCAAAGTATACTCCACAATCAAATGGCCTTGTACTTTTTGCTTGTCATGCTTCTAGATCATCTTAAAACCAAACTTAGGTATCTCAACCACTTATAAACATGTTTCCAACTTGAGGACCTTTCAATCAAAGTGACTCTAGATCAATCCAACATTTGTCACTTTTCTGGCATATTCTGTACCCTTCAAAGAAATAAGCATATTTCCCAAAGTACAAATCCAAATACCACGAAATTTGGTGGAGGTGTGCATTACTAAGTTATCTAGCAGCTGTAAAAATTTGAGCTTCATTTGACTTCTATATTACTACCAGATTTCAATTCTTCCACCACTGCTATATGCTGAAAACTGCTACACTGTAGCTGAAAAAATCCACTCCAAAACCGAAGCATTTCTTATCCAATTTTCATGAAATTTCTACAGCATCTCATACCATAAGTCTAGAGCATGTACACAAATTTACATGCCAAACCAATAAGTTTTGATCACTCAAACATGGCTAAGATCACAGCTAGCTCAGATTTTGCAATATAGAACATATTTCAATCACTTGAGCTATACTTCATCAAATGTGAATCAAACTTGAAACCAACTTGTTTGAATACTTTCACAAGACATAAATCCATTCAATTCACTTACTAAAAGTCATCTCATGAATTTATCCAACACAAATCAATCCAAACTTGATTACTAATCAATTTATCCATTCAAACATCTTATAGCAAGCAACATTGCATATTTATCCCATTCAATCAACTCATATGCACCCAAATAAAATGATCGACAAGATATATACGTTGATTAGCTCATGATCATCCAATTAGCAAGCTTCAACATAATTATTTGCATGTCATCAAATATATTCAATGAATCACCAACAACTTGAATTATAGCACTTGTATATTGATAGCACTTAGACTTCACTCAATTTTCACTTGGCATTGGGTTTGGATGTGCACTAAGCTTCATAACTTGATTCAACATATGATGAACAATATGAGATCAATTGAATCAAGTCTCCAATGCTAATGGTATCTACAAACAATCATCCACTTTTTGATGGTACCTAAACAGTTTTAGGTCCTCTCAAGTTAGGTGCAACATACTTAGGCATAGCCTTAGTATGAATAGCGGGATGTTTTGCAATATCAACCATAGAGGTACCATTACCATCCTTCCTAAGCATAGAATCATCATTAATTGAAATAGACTTAGGGGTGTTATCTAGGGAACATGAATGTGCCATGTGTCCCCTTTCTCGGCATGAGTAGCACTTTCTCTTTGATTGAGCCTTCTCTTCCTTGCTCATGTGGTGCTTCTCATTGCCTTGCCTCTCATGGATTGCTTGATCCTTCTTCTCAAGCTTGGTAGGACACTTAGAGGTAAAGTGTCCCGTACTTCCACACTGGAAGCACTTGATGTGAGCATAATCTTTCTTCTTATCTTCATTCTTGCTCATCATCTTGGCATCTTAAGTTTACATTGGATGCCTTGCCTTTCCACCCCTTCTTGTTTTCTTCTTCTTTATCATCAAATCACCACCATCTTCATAGTTGATCTTGATTTGCTCTTGGAGTGTGTTCTCTTGTTCAACTTGTGGCTTTGGTTGAGGCACTTGTAGTTGCTTCACCAATTGCTTGGTTGGGCACATTGAGGTAAGGTGACCCCAAGTGCGGCACTTGAAGCAGTTCACATTCTTGAGCCTCTCTTCTTCTTTTATCTTCTTGAGCTTCTCAATGTTAGGGCAACCATTTACAAGGTTTCCCGCTTCATGACACTGGTAGCACATGGTATGAGAGAGCTTTCTTTGTTGTAGCTTCTTCATCTTTCTTTCTCTCTTTCTTTCGCCCTTTGTCATCTTCTTCTTGAAGCTAAGGCCACACTTGTCACCATAGTTTCTTTGAGTCTTCAACATGTGCTCAAAGGTGACTTTTGAGTTGTAGCACCTCTCTAACTTGTTGCTCAATTTCTTCACTTCACTTTTGAGCTCAATGTTCTCCTTCAAAATGTTAGTCTCACAAGACATAGAAGTAGAACAAGCATCTATATGTGAAGAGCATGGCATATCTAATAAATCATCATAAGAGGTGGATACATGCTTCTTGCCTACATCACAAGGGTTAGCAATATTTTGCAATTTATCATTTGATCCATGTGATGAGCTCTCATTATTTTTAAGTTTCTTTGTAAACACTTTAATGAGAGAAGCGTGTTGTTCTAATAATTCATCATGAGATGCAAGTAGTGTCTCATGATTCAATTTTAGCTCATCATGTGAAGATTTAAAAGCATCAAGTAATTTCTTATATTCTTCACAAGAGTTCTTTAGAAATGAGTTTTCATTTTCCAAATTCATTGTTTTAGCTTTCTCATTTTCTAAAGACATGGTCATGCTAGCAAGTCTACTCACAAGCTCATTATATGAATTAACATGATCAACCACATTATCATTTGATATCTTGGTGTCACCTTGTGACATGAAACAATGTGGTGATGTAGAAGAGCTTGTAATAGCATCACAATCATGACCCAAGCATGAACCATCATCATCAAGATCACCACCAAGTGTGGTTAAGGTAGAATCTTTATGTGCAACACTTGTGGTATCATCATCAACCTTGTCAAGTGAACTTGTAGTGGATCGATCATCATCATCATCATCAATTGACCATGAGGTGGAGCAATCTTCCACAATCACCAAATTATGATTATGCTCAACACACTCATGTGCCTCCACCTTGTGATCATCCTCCTTCTTGAATTTCCCATCATCACTTGTGGAGGAGTCACCATAGAAGGCTTGGAGTGCCATCCACATATCATGAGCACTTTCCAAGTCCCACACACGTCTAAAAACATCATCATGTAAAGCACACATTAGATAATAAAGAGCATGATGATCAAGTTGTAAGCAATCCTCTTGCGCTTGGGTTAGGTTGTCCTTATCCAAAGCATCATGAGAAAAACCAACAACAATGATCCACCATGCCTTGGGACCCAATTCACGGAAATGATCAAGCATATGACGTTTCCACCGTGCATAGTGTGTGCCATTAAAAAATGTGTGAGTCACAAATAACTTCTAGCCCAAAGTTCGCCATCCTCTCGGGTCGGTAAAGACCACAAAAGAGAGACCTAGCTTTGATACCACTTATAGGGTCGAGATGGCGACTAGAGGGGGTGAATAGTCATTACTAAAACTAAATTGCGTCGGCTAACCGAAACAAGTGCAGAATTAAAACTATCGGTCTAGCCAATACTACACCCCTCTAACTATGTTCTCTAGCACTTTGCAAAGATCCTAATTAAGCAACAAAGGTGCCGGGCTAGCTAGAGCTCACCTAACTAATTCTAGGAGCAAGGTCACACAAACCTATGCCACTAGTATTTCAAGCAATGAGGGAGCTCCTACACATGCTAATAAGCAAAAGCACAAAGCCAACTAAGCTCACTAGCAATGCTCACTAACAAGGCAACCAATGTCAAATTAGAGAGCGTAAATACTTAGCTACACAAACTAAGTAAAGTGACTAACAAGGTTACACAAACCAAATTAGCCACGCAAGGGAGCTACTTCTATGCTACACAAGCAAGAAGGTAACTAGTGAGCTACACAAGCTAACTAATTACAAGAGCAACTACACAAGCACAATGTATATAAAAGTAATCACAAGCTTGTGTATGGGGATTGCAAACCAACGAGAAGAACAAGGTTGACACGGTGATTTTCTCTCGAGGTTCACGTGCTTGCCAACACGCTACGTCCCCATTGTGTCGACCGCTCACTTGGAGGTTCGGTGGCTAATTGACATCACCCGCCAAGCCCGTACATCGGGCACCGCAAGAACCTACCCCAAAAGTGAGGGTAGCTCAATAACACGCTTTACTAGAGTATCTCTTCGCGGCTCCCATGGGGCAAGCATAATGCCCCTCACAAAGTTCTTCTCCGGAGCACTGCACAAGCTTCTTGCGGGCTTCAACGGAGACCACCACCAAGCCGTCTAGGAGGTGGCAACCTCCAAGAGTAACAAGCACCACCGGCTTGCAACTCGATCACCTAGTGCCACTCGATGCAATCTCACAATGCAACGCACTAGAATCACACTCACTCGCAATCGATTCGCACTCTTGCAAGCACAAGTGAGTTAGAGGGCATCCAAGCACTCCTACACAAGCCACATAGGCATGAGGGTGCTCAACGACCAGCCCAAGGATGGCCACACACTCCTTTTCTAGCCCCAAGGGCTAAAATAGCCGTTACCCCTTCACTAGGCAAAGCGCGCACTAACCGAATGCGCTAACGACCAGATGTTGAAACCCAGCGTTCGGTCACTTACAAAGAGGTTCCAGCGATGTTTTTCAGCGACCGGATGCGTCTAGTCATCACTGACCGGACTCTCCCAACGTCCGGTCACTTCTAGACATGCTAAAAACACTGACCAGACACTGTGACTGGACTCATAGGTGCTGACCAGACGATGGGTTCTAGCGTCTGGTCATTTTTCGTGCCAGCGTCCGGTCACAGACCTTTCAGCGCTAAAACGGCTATAACTCTTAGCTCCAAACTCCAATTTCGATGATCTTGGACATTTTGGAAAGCTTACTCAGAGGGCTACACATCCCACATGCTACTTGATCCAAATCACAATGGATAAAAACAATATTCCAATCCAAGGACCATCCTATAGTTCGAAGTACACTAAAAAACCTTTTTCTCTTCTCTAAGTTGATTCACGACAACTCTAACTTCTTCTCCTTTGCAAATGTGCCAACACCACCACATGTGCACCACCATGTGTATGTGTGTTAGCTTTTCACAAATATTTTCCAAAGGATTAGCTACTTAACTTGCCACGCCACTTGATCCTAGCAATGATGCAAAGTTAGATCACTCGAGTGGCACTAGATGACCGATATGCAAACAAGTTTGTCCCTCTTGATAGTACGACCATCTATCCTAAACCTGGTCATCAACTTCTCTACACACCTATGACCGATGAAATGAAATACCCTAGGTTATACCTTTGCCTTGCGCATTCCATTCCATCTCCTTCAATGTCGATGCAACACATGCACCAACATGATCAATAATGATATGATCCACTTCATATCATCTTGTGATCATATTGGTTCATTGATTGTGACTTCACTTGCTTTTCACTGTTGCCTTTGTCCATCGGCGCCAAGTCTTACTCAAGCTTCACCACCACGTGGTCCATCGCTCTAAAGCCTCCGACTTGCCCTTCACGCTTGCAACCGGTCCATCAAGCAAGTCTTGTCTTGATCTTCTCCACCTTGATCACATGACTCAATGTCATGTCTCGTGTGCAATAAGCTCCTTCATCATCACATGTGTGAGCTTTGCAACATCTCCAATCTATTTTCACCTTCATGGCATATGTTGCTCACACATATGTACATGTGCACTAATCACCTGTGTATCTCACATAAACACAATTAGTCCACCTAGGTTGTCACTCAATTACCAAAACCACACAAGGACCTTTCAGTTGGCTTGATTGTTCACCTTGATGGCCACCACCTTGTTATTTTTCTTCTTCTTTAACAAGTATGGTGTGGAGGCCTTCTTGTCCACCTTGTTTGTGTAGGTGTTGGAGAGCTTGATTGTTTGCTTCTTCTTTTTCTTCTTTCCTCCTCCCCCATTCTTCACTTTGCACTCATAGGACTTGTGACCTTCCTTGTGGCACATATAGCAAACCACGGTTTGTCCTTCATCAAGCTTCTTCACTCCCTTGATGGTGTTATCTTGATGAAGTTGGGCTTGCTTCACCTTGCCTTTCACTTGAGTCAAGTCCTTGGTGAGGCGAGCTACTTCTTGTTTGAGTTACTCATTCTCCTTTGCAACCTCTTGTGTGCATGTATCTACAACAACTTTCTCAACACAAACTTGGTTGCACAAGGGTGAGTCTAAACATAAATCATTACAAGAAGTAGAGGCATCCTTTTTAGACATGTTAAGGATGGAACTTTTCTTTTTAGATGCCTTGGTGGGGGTTGTACTAATAGCTTCAAGATTAGCAACTTTATTAGTTAGCTCATCACAATGTTTGCACATGGTTTCCATTTTAGCAAGCAAACTTTTATAATGATCTTGTGAGCTATCTAATTTTTCTTTTAATTTTTTATTTTTCTTTACAAGTTACTCATCATTGATTGTGCATGCATTTGTTGTTGCACTAGCCTCAAGTTGCTCAATTTTAGTAGATAGCTCAATATTGAGATTAGCAAAGTTCTTATATTGTTCAAGTAAGGTTTTGTATGCTTCTTGTGAACTATCTAGCTTTTCTTTTATTTTTTCGAGCTTCTTTTATTGACTAGTGCAAACTTTAGCATAATTGAGATTTTGTTGCACAATTTCATTATAAGAAGGCATTTCAACATCACTATCACTCTCACTAGAGGATGAGCTTTCGTTACCTCATGCCATAAGGCACATACGAGAGGAGCTTGATGATGAGTGCTTGCGGCCTTGCCTCTTGTGACAGTGTTCTTCTTCACTTGAAGAATCATCCCATGACCTTATTGATGTGAGGGTTTGGTTCTTGCATGCCTTCTTCTTTGTCTTGGGTGTGGGCTTGTTTGGACAAACTTCCACAAAGTGCCCCAACTAGCCGCACCCATAGCATCCTCTCTTTCTTTGCTCATTTCTTTGATTGGTAAAAATAAGATCTTGAATTTGGATGAGCACACCCTTGACATTGAGCCTTTGGATCATCTTCTCCACCTTGTTGATTAGTTTGATTGATTCTTCATCAAGGTCAGAGGTGGAGGAGAAAGATTGATTATCTTCACTTGAATCTTCATCATCATCATCGTCGTCGTCTTCATCTTCTTCTTTATCTTCACTTGAGGAGCTTGAGCTTGAGCTTGTCTCAACTTGCTTGCCTTTCATCTTCTTTTTCTCGCTACATGTGAGAGCTTTGCCTTTGCTTGATGAAGAGGCTTCTTCTTGACCCATCTTACGTGATATTTCAAATGCCACTATCTTGCCAATGACTATGCCTGGGGTCATGATGCTCAAGTCCTCTATGTTGTGAAGGATGGTGATGATGCTTGCGTATTTCTTTTATGGTAGCATGGAGATGATCTTCCTCACGATGTCCGCATCATCTAGTTTTGTTAATCCTATTAAATGGAGCTCATTGATAATTAGATTCAAACGAGAATACATATCATGAACAAGCTCATCATCATTCATTGTAAAGGAATCAAAATTTTGTTTAGCTAGACAATGTTTTTGCTCATGGACAATAGATATGCCATCATGGAGCTCTTGAAGTTTTAACCAAATTTCATGTGCCATATTTAAAGTGAACACTTAGTTAAACACATCCATACTAAATGATTCAAACAAGCAATTCTTAGCTCTAGCATTGAAATGCATTTCCTTTTCTTCACTCTTTGTGGGTTTACCGGGATTCTTAATGGGTTTCATCCCGTCATGAGTGACTCTCCAAACACCTAAATCAACCGCCTCAAGGTGGCAAGCCATTCTAGCTTTATAATAGGGGAAGTTAGTGCCATCAAAGTGCAGAGGCCTAGAGGTATCCATCCCAACCACTCTAAATAGCACCAAGTGGTAAGAGGTATGCAAACCTCACTAAATGCTAGGCCTAAACCTAGAGCAAGCGTATAAGCGGTGGTCTAATCAACCTAAGCACTTCGCAAAGCACCTACGCTAATCACCTAATGAATCACTAAGCACTATGCAAGTGGATGTCACTAAAATGGTGTATCAACACCCTTGGTATGTTTCCTTAGCTCCACACTGCTCATTTGGCCGGTTGGGGGTGATATTTATAAGCCCCACTGAGAAAGTAGCCGTTGGGGATGAAATCTCGCTTTTCTGCTACTGACCGGATGCTCAGGTTGTCCTGATCAGATGCGTCCGGTCATCCTGACCGTTAGAGCCATGATCAACTGATCAGACGCTGCTAGCGTCTGGTCACATGCCACCGGACATGTCTGGTCACAATTTATTCATCGCTCTGGAA
>NW_027096173.1:19858-60000 GCF_019320115.1 Miscanthus floridulus
GGACGCGCTGGGCGCGGGGGGCGGCACGGCGAGCCCGAAGAGCCACGCGGGGTGCGGGGGCCAGCATCACTGGCCGTTACGGCGCCTGGCGTGGGTGGGGGGCCAACGGCGGGCATACGTGGTCGGGGGGCGCGGGGCCCGGCCGGGGACGCGCTGGCCGCGTGGTGGGCCACCGGCGGGCGTGGCCGGGGGCGCGCGGGGCCAGCCGGGTTTTAGGCATCGGACGTCGCAACTTGCTCGAAAACCCACTCAATTTTTTATCATAGCCTATACATGCGATGAAATGACACCTCGACAAGTTTCGTGAATTTCGGACTTCGTTTCCATTTTATATAATTTAAAAATACTTTACATGCAAGTTCCTCGCCGTGTTCCGTGAAAACGATGCGCCAAATTTGGCATCTGTCACTGGATACGGTCTCACACCACATGCAATACCATGAATATGATTTTTTGAATCACTCAATTCCAATATTCGATGCACCTGCAGTTCAAATTTGAATTACCGGGAAGAATTCAAGTAAATGAAATAAACTTATTAAATATAGCTAATAAAATCAAAAAAGCTCCAAATTTTAATATGTACTTTAAGGTACAACAGTAAACCTAGGGAAAAAATTTGGAAGCACAAAAAGCAAAAAAAGAAAAATATTTTGCCGAGGGCACAGAAACGACACTCGGCAAAGTAATTCTTTGCCGAGGGCCAAATTCTGACCCTCGGCAAAACAGACGGCAGGTGAAGGACGTGTGCCTGCAGTCACAGGTTTACCGACGGCCATGTTTTGCCGAGAGCCGGACCCTTGGCAAAGGGCCCGGTTGCCGAGAGGAATTCTTTGCCGACGGCCTACCGTTGCCGATGGCCGACTCTCGGCAAACCTTTCTTTGCCGAGAGCCCGACATTTGGCTCTCGGCAAAGATGCTGGCTCTTGGCAATGGGCCTGTTTCCGGTACTGATAGCAGCTATCTAGTTACTACACATTTCGTCAGCGTGAGTTGCCACGCCCCCATCTACGCATCTGTCATATGGCACATCAAATTGCAACATATAACGATGTTTGGTATATGTACATTGGAGATAAATATATTTTCTCGCTGATGGTTTTGAATTCTTTGGCATTAACTAAGGCCCCATTTGACACAACTCAGCTTCAGTACTAGTGAAAATGTTTTTTTTTGTGTGTTTCAGCTTTCACATTCATCTTTTTCGGCGAAGCTAAAACTGTTTTGGGAATCCGTTTGGCAAAGCAGCTTCACACAGTAGACAAAGCAGATGAAATGTTGAAAGTACCTTTTTCTTTTCTTCTTTTCTTCTTTCCTTCTTTCCTTCTCTCTCGACACCTCTATTCTATCTTCGGACAGTACTCGCTCATGCCTAGGTCTCAACGGTCGTGCCCACGTCATGCCCGGCAGCCGCGGCAGTGCTCGCTGGCCCCAGCGGTGGCCATGCCCGCCGTCCCATGGTTGCACCTAAGACAAATCTGGTCTTTACACACGGTGGGGCCCATAAGTTAGAGGCGAAGATGTCAAAAGCTACTATTTTCAGCTTTATAGTATCTCATTTTCACGTGAGAGCATGATCGAAGGAGCTTTATGGGTGAACTTGTTTTCAAAAAATGCCTATTTGGAAAAGAAAACAACATGATGGAAAAGTTGTTCCAAACAGGACCTAATACTAGCAGATTGGTTTATTCGTTCACATGGTGATTGCATCTTCAAAGAAAATTACTCCAGATGGCTTTTTCTATTTTGTTTTTGTCTAACCAACACTTCGCATGAACTACAGTTGGTTTTACGCAACTGCTGTGAAATTTTTCACTGATGATGAATCCAATGCGTCACCTATTAGGGTAGGTGCAATCAACTGAGAGGGGGTGTCGACAACACTGTTTGACTTTGACATCTCCGGAAATTAAATCTTCTTGTGGATGGAACTTGGGCAAGGAAAGGCAGTTCCTATATCGTCAAGTACTTAAATATTCAGAAGAACTCTACATCCATTCCAAGCTACGTCACAGCCATGGTCCTTGGTGAGATGTTCAATTCCTTTCCTGGATCGTCGAGTACTTGTCATGCTTATCTTCAGTCTTCGTCAAGCATGACATTATTTCTTGAACATCAAGATAATCAAGAATGGACTCTCGCCTTCTCAGAGAATTCTGTTTTGTGTGGATCTGTTTGGGTTTTCATAAAGCGGTTATAGCTCCTAGCCTCCTATCCTTATGTAGATAATATGCCCTCCGCCCATCTTTTAGACGGGTTTGTCAGCATGATATTCATCCTTTTCTCTACCTTTTATTCTTTTGAAATGAGCCTTTTCTCTATCTATGGGTTTTGATATAACAATATCATTTGTCATATTGCACTACCCACATGTCTGACGACGGATGAGCTAGAAAGGTTTGGTCATATATTCAACCACCCAAAGTTATTTTCTTTATGAAAAACTGGCCAATGCATCTTAGGCTTTGTTCAGTTCACACGATGACACGAATCCACCCTAATCCATATGAGTTGGGTGAGTTATTAGAGTGAAAAATTAATTAATTACCCATCTCAATACCTTTCCACCCGTTCTTTATTTGTGCGCTTCTTGTTATATTCGGGTTTTGCCCATCACTTTATGTAAAACTCTTTCCCCTTAATTGATAGGTGAAGCTCCTGCCAGTTGCTAAAAAAAACCCTTTCCACCCATATAAACTAGGATGCCATTGGTGTGTAGCCAAACAAGCACTTATTAGGTTGGTCCCATTTCCGCATACATACGGCGCTTACCACATGGATGAGAAGGTGGCCTGGTTTTTGTATCTAGTCATCCATCTCATTCCCTTTGTTCTGCAGATTTTGAGCTAGGATCCGATGATGATCCATTACCACAACCCACTGCCAAACCAAACATCTATTGGCCGGTTCAGTATGTCGCAGCTCGATCACACGCATGCTTGCACGCATGGCTGTGAAAGGGATAGAGCTCATTAAACAATTAAGCTATGCTTCATCAGCAGGCACAAAAAGAAATTAAACGCATTACACCGTACGTGTCGACTGTCGAGACATATTTGATATATATGTGGGAATTGATATTGTCGTACTTGGGTACTCTGAAAGCGACAAAATAAACAGGGAACGCTCTGTGCCAAATGTCTGATTCTTCTATGCTTTCCTTGGTTTGTTGGTACAGTATATTCTTGCGTTGAACTATGTCATCATCTGCCATCTGATTTGGAAGCTAGCTAGTAGCTTGCTAAAACATGTAAATGATTAATGTGCATGGATCAGTAGTTTGACCATTATACATGAAAATGCCATGCCGGCTGAGTGCAATGTATTTTCTATATCTGTATCTACATCTATACCCCGATTTTGAGCTCCGTTGTAACACACGAGCATGTTTGCTAGCATTATTATACAACAGGCAACTTAGAAAGCTATTCCCCCATACTAGATCGGAGTCTCGTAATATTAATATGTGTACCCGTAGTCAATTAGTTATTGTCCAGCCTGCAAGCACGAGCAAACTTCAAAACCCTGCTAGCTTTTGATGAACGAGAAAGCCAATTTGTTATTTGAACCAGCCTGATAAGTTTGAACTAAAACGGCGGCTAAATTATCAAGTTAATTAGGAAAGTGACATATATGTAACTGGTCTCGCAAAAAATAATGTTGCCATGTTTTAACGGTTCACTGGTGTAACTTCTTGTGGATAACGGCATGCAAACATGACCTAACATTCATTTTTTTTTCCAGTGCGGGATAAACTTTCCACAGTTGCACCGTGAGATGGACATAGCATAGCATGGAAATGCCTTGGCAGACCACAATTTCCTTGAGTGTCGAAATCCAGCCATCAAGGAATAATCATTTCTTTGGTGGTTGTATAAACCACCAAGGTAATTGGTATCCTTTGTGGTTCCACTAAACCAGAAAAAAATATGCAATTTTTATTGAGTGTTATTGTGAACCTCCAAGGAGAACAACCGTTTCTTTGAGTGATATTGTAAACCACCAAGAAAAATCATTATTTTGGAATTAATATTTTCATGAATTTTTTAAAATGAGCTGAAGCCATAGGCGCATGTATAAGTTCAGCTTGTGAGGATGTTGAAGGCCTGTTAATGAGCAAATTCTTTCTTTTCTTTTAATTTGATGTCTGTTATTTAGTTACTTTGTTTCATTTTATTTTCTTCTTTCCATGCATGTTTGAAGTTTACGCTCTTTTCTTTTGTATTTTCTCTCTTTGTTTCTTTATTTACTACCATACTTCTATAACTAGATTAGCATTTGATGACATATCATTTTTTTTACAAAACATGAACATCTACAGGCACTTGTAGTACGGTGAGCTAGCCGGCTAGGTTCGGTCCCTCTGGTCTTGCACCAATTAAGGTGGGAGTCTCTCACACAGTGACCCTAAAAAACTAGAAATTTGAGCATAGTTAACCTAAAACATTTTCTCTTAAACTTAAACAATTTTCTAATGAAGCAGGAATTTTTTTCTCGCAAAATAGAACTATTTTGTCTTGAACCTGGAAGAAGCTTGTCCTGAACCTAAAACAATTTCTCGTGAACCAAGACCATAGTTCATGTTGTTGCTTTCTAGATCATAATATTGGTTGGTACTATTCCTTGATATATCAAATAATACCCTAACTAACCTGCAGCTAGGTTCGTGCTCTTATTGTATATCATACTACTTTGGTGCAGCTAGTTTGATGATTTACTTATATATTATTACTTGGGAAGTCAGTACCCGAATCCTAAATTACCTTAAGTGCAAGCGCCAAGAAAAATACCTAAACCGCCAAGAGAAATAAGAGCATCTCCAAGAGTTTCCGAAACTCACTCTCAATCTTGATTTTTTGGAAAGATTGAGAAAACTGCTCTCCAACAACTCCCTATCTCAACCTCCGATTTTTTTCTGAACATGGGAAAATTGACCCGTCGTGCGGAAATATACACGCACATATCGATCAGCCAATTTGGAAGTGGAAGGACATGGGTTAGAATAAACAGTAGGACATGGTTCCTAATGCAAATGTGCAGGAGACAAAGCCACTGTGATGGGATGAAACCCCTAAAAAATCTTGACAAACCCACGACTAGTGATGAAAAAGAAATTCATTTAAATGCAAGAGCTAAAAATTGCTTGTTTGAATCTTTTAACATGGACATTTTTAACCAAGTGCTCGCCCGAACTAAAGCAAATGAAATTTGGTTAAAATTGCATGAGCTCCGTGACCATTCAAGTAATGTCCATAAGTTAAAATATTGCCTAGCTAAACAAAACTATGATTCTTTTAATATGAAAGAAAATGAGCTTGTTAGAGATATGTACTCTTAGTCGAATTTAATTATCAATGAGCTCAATTCTATTGGACTAACAATGCTAGGTGATATAAACATTGTGAGGAAGATTATCTCTGTGCTACCACATAACAAATATAAAGAATTATCAACATCCTCCACAACATGGAGGACTTGAGTACAATGAACCCCAATACTTGTCATTGGTAAGCCAGTGGCATTTGAGATGTCATGGAAGATGGTTAAAGAAAAGCCGCTTTATCTAGCAACATCATAGCTCTCACATGTGATGAGCGCAAGAAGATAAAGGGCAAGCAAGTCGAGACAAGCTCAAACTCATGTTCAACAAGTCCAAAATTAGGAGAATAGCACTACTACATAATAGCACTTCACTGTCGGCCTCATCACTGCCGAAATTAGGAGAACCAGCAGTGTTGATCCTTCACTGCTGGTTCTTGGCTCTAAAAACCAGAAATTGATTTGGGATGTGACCGAACCGGTAGCGATGACAACTATCACTGTCGGTTTGTGTCTCTAACCGGCAGTGGCTTGACGGCCACATATCACTGCTGGTTCATGCCAAGAGCCGATAGTGATTGGGCTCTATCACTGTTGGTTCTAGCCAAGAACCAACGGTGATAAGCCTACAGCACAAAAAGGCTACAGCCGACCTCTCCTTCCTCCTCTCTTCCATCCTGAGAACAGAGGCACGCGTTTGGACCCTTCTCTCCATTACTGCGGCTGCTCTTCACCATGAAGCTAGCGCTTGGATTTTGAAGAATGGCTTGATCTTTTTGCTTTAAGGTTAGTAACAAGCATCCACTCCTTTGATTTTGTTGCTTAATTAGCTTTGTTCTGATGGCTACAATGCTTGATTCTCATTCTAGTTCTTTCTCCATTCTAGAGAGCACTTTTTCAATTGGACATTTATGCAAGGCTCAAATTGTGGTGAATCCATCATCCAAAAGGTTGGTGTCTATGAACACATTTAAATTCCTAGCTAATTACTCTATGGTGGTCAAGATCATCATTGTTAGTATGTGATGCTATAATTAGTTCTTAGAAGTAGAGTAGATTCTTTTACAATTTGTTGAGAAAATTAATCTATGTGTCACATAACAATGCATTGTTTGGAGCTACATTGTTGTTCATGATCATGTCTCTAATTTTAGACTTTTTTTAAATTAGTGTCTCCATTTTTATGTGGCATGGAGTAGAATAATTGTTCTTCATTATTGTGCAATAATTTTTTATGGGGCTGCGTTTTTCAATTTATATGGGCATTGTTTGGAGCTACATTGTTGTTCATTATCATGTCTCCAATTTTAATCTTTTTTAAAATGAGTGTCTCCATTTTTATGTGGCATGGAGTAGAATAGTTAATTCTTCATTATTGTGCAATAATTGTTTTTTTACTACTGATCTTCAATTTACAGGGCCAGGGCTACCAATTTCAATTTCCCGGATAGTGAGAACTTGATAGGAGTACACTTCATCATAGTAATTGATGGAAGTATGGTTATGAGATTATGCAAGAACTCAACTGGATACGGTATTATTGTGATGACTTAATGGTACCAACATGTTTGGCATAAGGATAGTTGCTAATCTAGTATGAGATAGGATTAATAACTGGTGATTGACAATTAAAGATATGTTGGATAACTTATGCATTTTTCTGCAAATAATGTCTACCAGCTCTACTTATAAAGCCTTGCATACTCCTTGGTGTCGTAGTATATTAGTTGGACGGATAAGTCTAGCTGAGTACCTTCTCGTACTCAGGGTTTGATTCCCATTGTTGCAGATAATGTTATGTATCACGGCTACTGCAAGAACTGCTTTGCTCCTGCAGTGGGATGAGGACTTGGACCATGGGCAATGGTCATTCTGTATATCATCTCACCCTTGTGCTTTTGGTTAGAGATGACTATGAACTGGCTTTGTATTAAACTACGTGTGATGTTGATGTTAAACTACTTTGCTTTCGCTACTTTCAAACTTG
This sequence comes from Miscanthus floridulus, assembly GCF_019320115.1. Lineage (NCBI taxonomy): Eukaryota > Viridiplantae > Streptophyta > Magnoliopsida > Poales > Poaceae > Miscanthus > Miscanthus floridulus. Next base: position 27,165 of record NW_027096173.1, read on the forward strand.
GTTTGTAATAATTATTCGAACTCTAATGTATGAGAAATACTTATGAACTGCTGATGTAACATGTGACGGGGTGTGTTGAATCTCTACGACCTTGGTTTGTATGTTGGTTGTTTGAGATCCTTCGTGATTTCATTTGGACTACCAGGTTTATATGGGCTCAAGTATGACGGTTTGATCGCTTCGGTGATTGCTATTATACTTGTGCTCTTATAAATTAGATGATTCTGTGACAATGCGCCACTACAAATCACTGATTTGTAGGGGCAGTTTGTAGGGGCGGCTAAAAAATGAGCCGCCCCTACAAATCTATTTTGCAGAAATCACAAAACTGGGCAAAAAATAGCAAATTTTTTAATCTCAGGAGGGTCCCACTAGGAAGCCACACACCCGCGCGAAAACACACATCCATTTTGCATAAATCAAAAATCTATTTTGCAAAAAAATTTGCTCAAAAACATGCTTTTCAACCATTGGGTCAACCTCAACCATACAAGTTCCCTCCTCTAACCACTAAACCCAACACTCACTTATGTCTATATTACATATTCTTTCTACTCATATTATGCTGAACCAAACTTGAAATGAGTGTTTCATAGTCTAAATGAATTCAAATGGAAAAGTTGTCAACTACAAAGTTCCATAACTTTTCGAGATCTACAACTTTCATTTTTGTTGTTTCTCCATCAAAGGCGTTTGAAAATTTTGAATTTCAAATGTTAAAAATTTAGACGTAATTATCCTCAACTAGATGATATAAAATAAAAAGTTATCAACTACAAAGTTGTGTAACATTATGAGATCTACAACTTTTATTTTTGTTGTTTCTCCATTTGTGGTCATCTGAAAAATTTAAATTTCAAATGTAAAATTCAAACGTAGTTTTCCTTCACAAGATGATTTCAAATGAAAAACTTGTCAACTATAAAGTTGTATAACTTTTTGGGATCTACAACTTTTGTTTTGGTTGTTTCTCCATCCGAGGTCGTTGAAAAATTCAAATTTCAAATTTGAGAAATTCAAACATAGTTTTCCTTGACAAAATGATTTCAAATGAAAAAGTTATCAACTACAATGTTCTATAACTTTTCAAGATCTATAATTTTTATTTTGGTTATTTCTTCATCCGAGGTCATTTAAAAAAATTAAATTTTAATACTTAAATTTTCCTATTCGGCGTCTATTTGTAGGGGCGGCTGATAGCACTAGCATCCCCTGTAATATAGGGGTAGCTCAATGTGGGAACCATTTGTTGGGCAGCTTAATCCCTACAAAAAAGAATGGAGGCATTGCTACAAATGCTTTTGTAGTAGTGTCTCTCCCCGGCAGCTTGACATGCCACTCGCTTGTATAGGTGGCATAGGCACCAGTGCATCCATATGATGAAATGGTTTTTGGCAAGATTAACACAAATGAAGATGAAATGGTGGCTGATCACAGAATCCTAATTATCGAATAATCTTAACAAAAAAAAAGAAGCATAAAATTAAAAGCCGAGAACACATACTCGCAGTTGTAGGCTAGAAGTATGTGGGTTTTGTTCTTCATCTTGAATTCATCGAAAACAGCAATCAATCTCTGTTTTAGGTCTTCCACGTCACATTAATGAAGGCCTCGACATGTCTTCTCATTGACTCGCAAGGGGTCCAAGAAGCCTATGTTATCCCAATTGCTTTTTAGAATGCAAAATTTTGCTATACACCTACATAAAATCATGGGAAGTGCTCAAAAGTTAACAATTTGTGTCCTAACAGAGTAGTTAATTGTAATATCGTGCGTGTAGGGTACTTACATAGTCCACAGAGTCAACATTTGTGTATCGAGAGAGCATTTCTGGTATAGCTGGAACAAGCACTCCCACTTGACATCGAATTTCTCTTCTTTAGGATAATTAAAAACATGTGGCGAACGGATAATAACCTCAAAACCAAAGTCCTCCGTCTTTGTTGTTTGAGCCTTGTAATATTCATGCAACTGGCGCATATATGTTATCAAATTTTTATACTCATGATCGGGAACCAAAAGATTGCCCCTTTCATACTTCATTGCCGGTGTTGTCGTCCCTTGTACATCATAATAGATGGTCGCGGCTTCTTCCATGGTTAATTCGGGGTTGTCTTCGATGAACTTCTGTATCTTCCTTAAATCTTCATTGTGTATTTCATCGGCTCTTGTTGTAGCGTACTGATTCTGTGTTTGCCTTTCGAATTCAGACTTCAACAAAAATGGAGGCAGTGAGTCATAGAGATTGAAGAAACTAATACAATCTTCCTTCGAGATGTGTGCTATAAATTTTCCTTCCATCAAGTTTGTAACGCTGCCACTAAACGGCCTTTTTCTTTTTTGTTGGTCCACTTCGGGAGCATTAGCGACCGAATCTAAGGACCTTTTCTACGACTACGAGGATGTCCTTGATCTTGTTTTGGGCTGAGGTGGAGGAGGAGGAGGATGACGAAGACAATTCTGTTTTCCCGGGGCTGATGAAGATGGAGGAGGAGGAGGAGGAGTCTCTTTTCTCGGGCTGATGAAGATGGAGTCGGATGAGGAGGAATAGAAGGAGACCTCTGTCTTCTCGGGGGTGATGGCAAGGGATGAGGGGAGTGATCTCTGTTGGGAGATGGTGAATGATCATCATGGGTGGGCAAAGACTCGCAATCATCCTCATCATCAGAGGACAATTGGTGGTCAAGCTTAATGAAGCGCTTGCACCAAGCCACTTGAGAGCCCTTGTTATGACCAAGTTTCGGCATGTCTTCCGCTATGGGGTACTCAATGTGTATCTTGTTATACTTCTTATCAAGTATTCTGTCAATGGTGACACGAGCGTACCCTTGTCGAATTGGGCGGCCATTAATGGTCCCGTCTCCCACAGGCCAAGCCTGGCCGCACGCCACATTGTCCTTTGTCCATTCCTAACAGATGTACAACTTGACATTGATGGGTTCAGTGATGCTGCCCACTGGATGAGGCACATTGGCATCTTATTCATCGAGCGGGGTCGATCCTCAGCTACTGCGACCCCTAAACTGTGGGCTAAAGGCAGTAGGAGTAGGGTTTTGTGGTACTCCTGACCCCTTGGACAGCAAATTTTGCTGGACTCGTGCTTCAACAGTCGCCTCAATCCATGCGTCCATTCTTTCTTCCATCTCTTTTAGTCGCCTCAAATACTCTGCCTCCTGATCCGCTCTACCTCTCGAGCGGCTCTGGTAAGTTTAGATTCTTGGGGGAATGCTAGTTTCCAAGGAACAACACCGGTTCCTCTAGTGCGACCAGGGTGCTCCTTGGTTCTAAGTGCTTGGGTGAGCACGTCTTTCTCCCTATTAGAAGTGCGAGTCCCTTGCCTCACCTCCTTAGTTACCTAGGAGATCCTCCTATTAGAATTGCTTGGATGAGCTCGCTCATGGGTTGATTAGTGGAGCTAAAGCTCCTGTCCTCTGCATGACATACATTCCTCCCCATACAATATATTACCGATCTGAGCTCCCAATCGGTGGTCTCAACCTAAATGCCTTCCTCAGCAAGGCGATCCATCTTTTAAAGTTCTGCTTCAAATTCTACCATCTTTTTGGCATAGCCATGAGAGCCGAGATGATGAGGATTCATCGCTTTCTATGAGTTCTCTTTATTCTTCCTGCTTTATTCTAAGTACTCCTCGGATAACCTGTATTCCTTGAAATCCTGCCAGATGTCCTTCTACTTGCTAAACTGCCCACCATTGAAATCTGGCTCTTTATTTTGGAGGACAAAATTCTTGTACAATGTCCCCTTGAAATTCTTGAAGCACGTCCCCATGATTTCTTTTGTGTTTTTCTTGACTAACTCCCTATCATACTCTGTTGGGAAAGTGACATACTCTGGGATCTTGATATCCCATATGTAATCCTTCTCACTTTTGGGAACCCTCCATGGGTCATCATCTTTCCCAATCCACTTCCTGTACCTAATCGGGATGAAGTCCCTAACAAGTAACCCGAGGATAGTCTTGTATTTGGTCAAAGCTATAGGTGGTGAGAGTGGATCCCCGAATTCATCGAACTCAGTAATGTGCTAGTGTGCATTCCTACCAACAAGAATCTTTGACACGCCTCGCTTGGATCTGGCCTTCCTTCTACCCAAACCCTCTGGCTCCTCGGCTGGCAGAGACTCCTCCTAGAGACACCAAGTAAGCTATGAACCTCTCAATTGATTTGTGTGTGTGGCTACATAGTCACATGATACCAAAGTTACCTGGCTATCTTGGTCATTTTGAACCTGATCGAGCAGGCCGGACGGGGTCCATGGCTGCTCGTTCTCACTGTCCTGATTGGCACCATCACCGTTTGTTGGATCATGCAGCTCTCCCATCCCAGCGATATCAGCCGCTTCTTGTTGCCGATCTGTTCTTCAGCGATGAGGTAACAGGCGACGATGAGTCATGGCTGTGACACGATCATGGTTAGTTTTGGCTACAGACAACTACTAATAGCATATGTTCATATATATATATATATAATATGTTTAATACAAAGTCTAATAATAAGTCCACATACAACAAAGTCAAATAATAGCATATGTTCACCTAGAACAAATTCCTTGTTTCATTGACCACATACAACAAAGTCCACCTACTGTTCTACGAAACTAAGCCTACATCAACTTCCAAATAAGAAAAGCAATGACCATAGCCATAAATAAAAGCATGACATCTTTCCAAGACCAAGGAGCAATTCTCCTAATCTTCACATCTCCAGCGGGTGGCTTCTCTTCAATCTCCAGTGCCAGCGGATGGCCATGGTTTGCATTCATTGGACCATAGTAGGTTGGTTGCCCATGGTTTGCAAGGTAGGCCAGATGACTATAGTAGGCCCGCAAAGCTTCAGCTTCTGTGTTGTACTTTTTGTGCAAATTACCAGGGTAGCGATTGACTTGAGCATAGCAATCTTCCTAGGTTCGATAAATCCTAGGCATGTGACCAACATGCACTACATACCATGCCATGGTTGCCTATACATTTAAGTAAATTACGCATGTGGTAAGTGGTAATGGTAACTCACTGAACAAGAGTTATTATTCAAGTTATATGGCCAAACTAAATCCCTTTAATGTTCTTTATCCTTGACATGATAAAAAATTACCTAAATAATGGGACGGTTTATTATTCGGAGATCAATGTGATTTAGTAATCATACTTGCTAGCATGCGGCATCATATGTCATTGGTTAATAGTTAGCAACAGGGGTGCTCATGTGAATTTCTCAAGTAAGCAAGCATACTTTACTTTGGACAGGCATGGACACCCTAGCCTGTAACAAACAAAACATTGAAGTAGGTTGCTAGGAATGCAAATAAAAGCATGTTACTCATCCTCCAAGCAATCCAGGTTACATTTCAAATGAAAATTTTGCAAGGCTGCAAAGTCTATTTTACTAAGTCACATAATGCACATAAAATACTCACTTTGCAATCATTGATCATGAGAGAAAGTAAAACAGCTTATTATGTGCATTGCTTTGCTAGTATTGCCTATCACTACTGCAATAGTTGAGAGATGCTTTTCAGGAATGAAGATTCTCAAAACAACTTTGAGAGATGCAACAGTTGAGTCATAGACTTACTTGCTATCTAGACAAAGAAGAAATGAAGAAAGTGACCAATGAGGTCGTGGTTCGATGTTTCATGACAATGGAAGGAAAAGGGCGTAAATATGATCTCTGATAGGTAATGCAATGCTTCTACTATTAATGGAAAATTCTACAGTTTATTTGCTAAATAACTAACCTATCTATTTTCTTTCCTTTTAGGCTAGTGGGATTTTCATCATGGTCTCCTGGATCACATATTATGCTAAATGGGGCATGTTTTGTTCATGATTTTGGGATTCTATCAATGATGACTACACTAAAGTGATCAATGTTGTCTTCTTTTTGTTAAATGGTGAGTGTTATGTTTGGACCAAAATCTCATCTCTATTGCTAGAAGTCAAATTTGATATTAAAATATGGTAGTTGCAAATTAGTTATGCAATTTTTTATTGAACATCATATCGGTTAGTGTAGTTATGAATTAAGTGGTGCACCCCCAATCATTTTGCTCTAGCTTTGCCCCAGACCAGTAGTACATGAATAGCCAAGAAACATAATCACATACAGTCACTTAATGTAGACATAAGTCAACTTTTTTCTTCTTAGAAGTGAATTGGTAAAAATGTGTTACACAATTGTTCCCCCAAAATAAGTATTACTGGATTCAAGTAAGCAGCAACACCTCTACTGATTCACAGCAACATCTCTACTAATTCAAGTAAGCAGCAACACCGTGGGACATTTCATCAGACACAAAGCGGGCAGTGAGCCATGCACTCACCGTGGGGGTGGGAAAGCAGCTGTCTGCGCGCTCCTAAATGCCTCGATGGTGGGAGGGCAGATGTGGAGGAGGAGAGGCACGGCTGGTGTCGTGGACGAGGAACGAGGGCATGGACGGCGCAGTGCTCCGGCTTGGGGTGGTGGACGGCGTGGGGCGGTGCTTCGGCGTGGGGCGGTGGACGGCGTGGGGCAGTGGACGGCGTGGGGCGGTGCTCCGGCGTGGGGTGGTGCTCCAGTGTAGCGGGGGGAGGGGTTGGCGTGGGGTTGAAATGAATTTTGATAATTTCAATCCGCGCCTCTTTTATACCAGTAGCTCATCACTACCGGTTCTGATTGCAAACCGACAGTGATGGGGTACATCACTGCCGGGTCATTCCCCAAACCGATAGTGATGTGGTGTAGTAGTTAGGTGTTAAGTAGGATAACTTTTCATTTTCTTTAGAACTCCTCCTACTGGCGCAACGGTTAAGACCCCTCAACTTAGCCCCCGAGACCCGTGTTCGAGTCCCAGGTGACCCAAAATTTTTTGTTCTATTTTATAAATTATTAATTTACTTCAGGAAATAGCTCATCACTATCAATTTTGATTGTAAACCGACAGTGATGGGGTACATCACTGCCGGGTCATTCCCTAAACCGACAGTGATGTGGTGTAGCAGTTAGGTGTTAAGTTAGATGTTAAGTACGATAACTTTTCATTTTCTTTCGAACTCCTCCTACTGGCGTAACGGTTAAGACCCCTCAACTTAGCCCCCGAGACCCGTGTTCGAGTCCCACGTGGCCCAAATTTTTTTGTTCTATTTTATAAATTATTAATTTACCTCGGGAAATAGCTCATCACTGCTGGTTCTGATTGCAAACCGACAGTGATGGGGTACATCACTGTCAGGTCATTCCCCAAACCAGCAGTGATGTGGTGTAGCAGTTAGGTGTTAAGTAGGATAACTTTTCGTTTTCTTTCGAACTCCTCCTACTAGCGCAACGGTTAAGACCCCTCAACTTAGCCCTCGAGACCCATGTTCGAGTCCCAGGCGGCCCAAATTTTTTTGTTCTATTTTATAATTTATTAAGCGGCCTAAAGGTCAAAAGGAAAAAATAAATAACCCTTGGCACACATCATATACTAGCGCAGCAGTTAAGTCTCTATACTCTGCAGCCCGAGACCCGAGCTCGAACCCGTGGGCTTGCATAATTTTTTTTTAATTTTTTATATATCACTGCCGGTTTTAAAAATAAACCAACAGTGATAACCAGCATAACTGTTGGTTTATTCTCATCAATGCTGGTTTTTTGAAACCGACAGCGATGTTTATATATATTAAAAAAATTCTTTTATATACTAAATAAATAGAAGCATATGTATTCCTATGTCGAAATGGCTTGAAATTTTTTTGGCAAGCTTGTACACCCAAATTAAGACCCCACACAGGATCTTAGGTTTTTCTGATGAGTTTTTTTATTTATAATATTTTTCTGTGTGCTGAATAAGACAAAAGAGGGTGAATTTCATCTTGTACCCAATAGATTTTTTTCATCCACCTCCACAAAATTCTTATCCCTAGGGCACATTAGAACCTGTGTAAAAGTTTGGCACCATTCTGGATCTTTTCATGGGTAGACTCAGTTCAACCTATAATTAATCGGTGTCGTCACGCGGAAATTCAATTAAACCTCAGAAAGTAGCAAATCATCTTCGAAAAATCCCAAACTAGGTGTTTCCTTCACACGTGACATGTGCAAGCCTAAGAAAAAGTTTGAGACCAATACGACATCGGAATGCGTATGAACCATAGAAACCTTGATAACCTATGTGTATAGTCATGGTTCGATGAAAGGGCACATATACCTCTGTGAATCATGTATACTCCGCCTATGTCGAAATGTCTTGAAATTTTTTGGCAAGCATGTACACCCAAATTAAGACCCCACATAGGATCTTAGGTTTTTCTGATCAGTTTTTTTATTTATTATATTTTTCTCTATGCCGAATGAGACAAAAGAGGGTGAATTTCATCTTGGACCCAATAGATTTTATCATCCACCTCCACAAAATTCTTATCCCTAGGGCACATTAGAGCCTATGTAAAAGTTTGGCACCATTTCGGATCTTTTCGTGGGTAGACTCAGTTCAACCTATAATTAAACGGTGTCGTCGCACGGAAATTCAATTAAACCTCAAAAAGTAGCAAACCATCTCCGAAAAATCCCAAACTAGGTGTTTCCTTCACATGTGGCACGTGGATGGCTAAGAAAAAGTTTGAGACGACTACGAAACCAGAATGTATATTTCTAGTTGCCCAACAAATGTTACACGAATTACATGCATGACAATAATTAAACACACAAAGCCGTACAAATTAAAATTAGAATCCAATTAAACTATGACCTTGAAAACAACCTAATAAACATTAATTACTATCAGAATCACTACCGGGTTCGCTCGGGCCACGCACACTAACATGCCTCTGTAGCCATATATGGTAATTAATGTCATGGATTATGTATCCGCTTGTATCAATGAAGTCTAATGCCCATATGAGTGCACTCTCTCGTGCCTCACAATACCGAAAGAATGGTAGGCCATAGATGTAACCTACTGAATGACCACTACCCCTGTTAGTAATCCTTATGCAGTACTAGCGTCCTTCTATAGTGAGCTGGCCGAGGTTACCATTGCAAAAGTCTCACTCGTACCCGAGTTGCTCCATAGCTTGGTCTAGAACGGTGCACAAGCCACATGCAGCATAGGTAAGGTCCTGGAGCGCAATCTACATGTGGAGAAAAAGAAAAAAATAGAGAATGTTATTACAATAATAAATAACAAATAACCACAACTTAGGTATAAGTGACCATTTTACCACATCCGCACGATTGTAGCACACAAACCATTCGCTTGCTTGTGGGACGGGGATATCACCAGCATTCAAAGTAAGTGCCTTAAAGTGCGAGAAATCAGGCACACCATAGCAAACACGTTGAAGTGCCTCTAAACAGATGCGCACAACACTGAATTGGGCGCTTATCATGTCCGGGCTCTGTCTTCCCGTCTTGTGGATATGGTTTCGATGATTTGCACCCCTCAAAGGGATGGAAAATTGAGTTCACACATCCATAGCCGACCACTTGCATTAGATGCCGTGTTCTCGACGATGTCCAAGATAAAGAACCAGCTAAGTGCTGTTCGCAACTAATCTATTGGGGATATAGTCTACGACATATATGTATGCAACAATGATATTAAACTAATTACACTTATTTGTTAGCATCAAAAAACAAAAGATGTTTTAAAATATTTCATACAATAGCTAGAACAGGGAACCGTGGAATGGCCACATTAGGAGCGAATGGCTCATAGCTAGGGTGGAAACCTAGTTCTTGTGGTGGGGGAGGTCCGTTGTTCATACCACCTGATCGATAAAATGCAAAAAAAAATATGAACATAAAATATATGCACAAAAAATTTCCCAAGTAAAATGTGGCAACATAATTAAATATAGATCGAATGCAAGGAATAAGAATATATATAAATGTAGAAAGCAAAGAAATATGAATATAAATATAAATCAAATGAATATGGATAGAATATTGGAGAAGACAACATATCAATACCATTGAAAATGCAAGAGCCATGACCAAATCACATAGAGAGAGTGAATTTCTTGAGAAGTGAGAGTCAAATGTGAGAAATGAGACTGTGAGAGTTTGTGGGTGGGTGGGATCGATGTATGTGGCCGGCGGTTTGTTTTATATAGGGGGGCATGGACATCACTGCCGTTTTTAAAGTAGAATCGATAGTGAAAGTTAATATCACTGTCGGATTTTAAATAGAACCGACAGTGAAAGTTAATATCACTGCCGGTTTGTAAGTAGAACCGACAGTGAAGGTGCATATATGTAAAGGATATATTTATTTAGATAGTACAGTGAGAAAGTTTTAACAACAACGATATATTTATTTAGATAGTAATGAAATACATCAAAAAATAACAAAAAAATTAGAAATAAATTACATATCCGATAACAAAGACCTTACACTAAAATTCCATATACGATAACAAAGAAATATTTGCGTACAGGTCAATGTTACAATCAATGTGTATCAACACATTATAATGTAACCACCTCAGTAGCATTCTTCTAGCACCAACTAGGGGCAAATAGCAGCACCGGTTGGAGATGACAAGGTGGCATCGATGAATCCGCCTTGTCTGTACATGGCCTTTTTCTAGATGCGCACCGCAACAAATGGCTCTGTGAACCTCGTGGCATCTCCAATCTTTGGCGTTGCTCTATATTCAGTAGCATTCTTCTAGTACCTCTTGTGTGCACCATTTTGGTGGACTACGACGTATAACGATATATGTGGTTTGTTGTGAGAGGCAAACATTGTATCATGGCTGATAAGGCCTGACTGAAACCAACATGTATGGAGAGGCTAGCTCCTACCCGAGGGCCATTTTATAGGGGCTAGCAGTCGTGGTACATTTTTATTTCTGAACTAAAGTTGTCGGGGTAGGTGGGAGCAGTGTTTCAACTATTGTGGTTAGTGGGAGCACTGTTGGCATGTGAGGAGCATCTACACATCACTGTCAGTTTTAGTTTAAAAACCAACAGTGAATGGAGCCTTCTGTGTTAGTTCGAGCAGCCGACTGTGAAGAACCAAAACCGACAGTGAAGGGCCCTGTCGCCATCGTAGCTAGTTAGGGGTCATTCCCCAAACCGACAGTGATGTGGTGGAGCAGTTAGGAGTTAAGTTAGGTGTTAAGTAGGATAACTTTTCGTTTTCTTTCGAACTCCTACTAGTGCAACAGTTAAGACCCCTCAACTTAGCCCTAGAGACCCGTGTTCGAGTCCTAGGCGGCCCAAATTTTTTTGTTCTATTTTATAAATTATTAATTTGCTTCGGGAAATAGCTCATCACTACCAGTTTTGATTGTAAACCAATAGTGATGGGGTACATCGCTGCCGGGTCATTCCCCAAACCGACAGTGATGTGGTGTAGCAGTTAGGTGTTAAGTTAGATGTTAAGTAGGATAACTTTTCATTTTCTTTCGTACTCCTCCTACTGGCGCAACGGTTAAGACCCCTCAACTTAGCCCCCGAGACCCATGTTCGAGCCCTAGGCGGCCCAAATTTTTTTGTTCAATTTTATAAATTATTAATTTACTTCGGAAAATAGCTCATCACTGCCGGTTTTGATTGTAAACTGATAATGATGGGGTACACCACTGCTGGGTCATTCCCCAAACTGGCAGTGATGTGGTGTAGTAGTTAGGTGTTAAGTAGGATAACTTTTCGTTATCTTTCGAACTCCTCCTACTGGCGCAATGGTTAAGACCCCTCAACTTAGCCCCCGAGACTCGTGTTCGAGTCCCAGGCAGCCCAAATTGTTTTGTTCTATTTTATAAATTTTTAATTTACTTCAGGAAATAGCTCATCACTGTCGGTTTTGATTATAAATCGACAGTGATGGGGGTATATCACTGCCGGGTCATTCTCTAAACCGACAATGAAGTGATGTAGCAGTTAGGTGTTAAGTAGGATAACTTTTAGTTTTCTTTCGAACTCCTCCTACTAGTGCAATGGTTATGACCACTCAACTTAGCCCTCGAGAACCATGTTCGAGTCCCGGGCGGCCCAAATGTTTTGTTTCAATTTTATAAATTATTAAATGAATTTTCTCTATGCCCTTTCTTCCTCCATGGCCTTCTTAGCGTTCCTCTTCATCTCAGCCTGATCTAGAGACTGGAACAGTACACGCATCAAGTAAATGGATCACTCAACAGTCAACACACAAGCCACAAGCATTCCCATTCACATCTCCAGGAGCACATACATCAATGATCAATGAAGGTTGGAGGAGGAATGGAGCTACTACACCTTTGCTCAATGCCGACTATGGGCTAGGCTCCTTCGAGTATTGCGAGCAGGAACTACAAACTGGTTGGGTACCCGTGGCGCTGAGGAGTTGTGGATCCCTCACTACTAGTAGTAGCTCAAAAGAGAATGGCCGCCCAAATGTCCTTCTATCGGAAGTCTAGACATATATATTTATATTTATATTTAGCTGGTGTTTAAATTCAGAGAGTAAAGTTTAGAAATGTTACGTCCGGTGTCTAATTGAGTGTTTGAATAGTAATAAGGTCAGTCACAATGGTAGTTTTAAATAACTTTCATTCTCATTAATTGCTACGATACGTCGGCATATTTGCTAAGTTGGCAGAGTATTAACGAGGAGGAGAGAGGAGATGAGAGTTTCATTAGGATCAAACATCCTTCACGGTTATGTGCATAATGATTACATAGTTAACAATAATCTAACTATCTTTAGGTGCATCAACAATGAGGGCCTCATTGTGATCAAGCCGTACGTAAGCAGGTTTGTCACCCTCTTGAATGATAGGTAGGTGTCGACAAAATATGGTCGGTACTCTACCTAGGGGTATGCCCAAGGTAGTAGATTGTCGGTAGACAGATGCGCAAGCCACAAACAAGACGGTGACGCAAGACGAACACGAGGTTTTATCCAGGTTCGGCCACCAAGAAGGCGTAATACCTACGTCCTGCGTCTGATTTGTATTGTTGTATGTCAATGAGAGAGATTTTTAGAGGGATCCCCTGCCCGCCTTATATAGTCCGGGGGGCAGGGTTACAGATCTGGAAACTAATCCTAGTCAGTTACAATTGCCATATGTGGCCGGATAAGGATTCCTATTCTAACCGACTAGGATCCTGCTTGATCGCCAAATCCGCCTTGACTCCTTGCACGGGACTCCAACCAGGTTGGCTGGGCCGCACGTCGTCTTTCGGATGGACCGGACCCATCAATCCGGCCGGCCCAAGCTTAGCCGTAAGGGTATAGGGGTTAATACCCCCACAGCTAGTCCCCGAGCACCATGTATTATGCTGCGACACGCCATTCCGACCTTCTCCGACAAGTAAGGCTCGAGTCCTTGACGTCTCTTGACCACCGTCGTCGCCGGAGAAATAGGTTGTCCGAAGAATGTATGGTGCTCTTAAGAAAAAAGAAAAAGATTTCCGTCCCGGGAAGTGTGCCCACTTGTATTTCTGAAAATAAATATAAGTGCGTCTTGAAGCGTAGCATCTTTGATCATCAGAGGCGTAGTGGTCGAAAAACAAGCACATTCACCGCAAGGTGAAGTGTGCCCACTTAGTCCCCGAGCCTGGTAGTAGGTGACGTAGGCACGTGGTGCTAGGGTCTAAAAGAAATCCCAGTTAAGTTGAGAACCCAATCGTCGTACAGGCGATACGAGATGCACCGGCAGGTGCATCGTACCGATGTAGTCCCCGAGCTTGCTGGAAGGCGAAGTATGAGGCTTGTAGCAAGGTCTAAATAAATGTCTCTCAACTGTATGTGAGTACAAATCACATGTAGCCGAGGAGAACGATTCTCCAAGCAGTGGTCGGAGTAGTCCCCGAGCACGTTAGTGGTCTGAGCAGTCCCCGAGCGCGACAGTGGTCGGAGTAGTCCCCGAGCACGTTAGTGGTCGGAGCGGTCCCTGAGCACGACAGTGGTCGGAGTAGCCCCCGAGCACGTTAGTGGTCAGAGCAGCCCCTGAGCACGTTAGTTGTCTAGGCAGTCCACGAGCACGGCAGTGGTCTAGGCAGTCCCCGAGCACGGCAGTGGTCTAGGCGGTCCCAGAGCATTGTAAGAGTCTGATCCATCCTTGAGCACAAAATAGGCATCGAAAACATGAACGCCATTGATGTATTTATTCGGTGTATTTATTTATCTCCATTCTCTGCCAGGTCCAGTCTGACACGCCTGGTCAAAAAAGCAGATGGGTATAGTACGTCATTCTGTCTTCTTACTCTTTTCTGGCAAACAGTCGCTTGGCACCTGTATGGAGGTGCGTCAGTGTGGGCCCTCTTACACTATCAATGAAGAGGCGCGTACACTGGTAACGAAGGAGCGCGTTTATTGGCGTAGATCTCGAGGTTGTGTGAACAACCGTCTGCGGCGCGTGCGCACGTCTCCCAATAATCTCGGGCAGATGAAACGACGGAGCTCTTTGTTATATATAATGTAGATCTGGTAAGTTACTCACACCGTTCCCCATTGTCATTCGCCGCCGCAACCTTCTTCTTCCTCCTGCCGAACCCTATTCCTCCGAAAATCATCGCCAATCCCCTCGCCACCGCATCCACCCCCTTAGTAAGGACAGACTAATGGCGAAGAGAGACGCCCAGAAGAAAGGTGGAGTCATGGCGAAGGAGTGGTGGAAGTCACGGAGCAATGAGCAGACCATCGAAGACCTCGTCGCCATGGGAGTGCTCCACAACAAGGCACTCGCGGGATGGCGTGCGCCGGAAGGAGAAAGCTTCCCCAATCCACAACCAGGTGAGATTGTGGTTTTCGAAGACTTCTTCAAATGGGGTTTCAGGATTCCAGTGCACCCTTTCCTTCAGGGTCTCTGCTTGTATTACGAGATTGGGATTTGCAATCTGCATCCCAACTCGATTCTTCTTGTCTCCACCTTCATCCATCTCTGCGAGTCATATGGTGGCTTCCAGCCCCATTTCGACCTCTTTCGCCACCTGTTCTGTCTTCGGAAGAAAGGGAGCGGTGGCTCGAAGATAGCCGGAGGCGTCTACCTGAATCTGCATGACGGCATGAAAGCCCAATACTTGCACTGCCCCTGGAACACCTCGCTGGACGAGTGGTACAAGAAGTGGTTCTACATCCGTGAAGAGCCAAACACCATCACCCTGTGCGACGTGGGGCTGATTCCAGAGAAGAAGAATAGCTGGACAGAGAAGCCCGAGAACCTAGAGTAGATCGCCGAACTGCTCGGGATGATCCCGTGGGGAAAGCTAGATGGCCCAAGTGTGGTCGGGAACTTCATCAGCCGAAGGATCCAGCCCTGCCAGAAGAGGGTTCATCCAGGCTTCGAGTACTAGGGGAGCGCAGATCCAACAAGGACCAGGAAAGAACCGCTCGACAAGATGGAAATCAAGGCCAGGATTGGGGAGCTATTCAACCTGGCCGATCCCAATTATGTCAGGCTGAACGACATCGAGCACGCCTTCAAGCTGGCTCGACCTCCCCCAAAGGTAAATGATGCCTCCTTTTAACTGTAGAGTCATGTTGTAACAAGAAATTGACTGTTGTCCCTGTTTTGTGTCTCAGTGTAATGGTCGTGACCGGGCAGCAGTGTTCGTGTCGCCTCCCCCCGGTGTGGATTGGCCACAAGCTGTCGGCCCAGCCACCCAGACCAGCGCCAGGACCGACGACGTCCACTGGGCGGTACTCGAGACTGTGGAGGATGCATCGACTAGAGCCGCTGGTAAGCGTCCGGCTGCCAACAAACGACGCCAAGCCATCTTCCCCTGTCGGATGACGAAGTAGAGGATGCGGACATCTTTTGGCTCGTCCCTCGAAAGAGGAGAAGACAAATGGGGTCGATGGAGCAGGGTGGCTCCTCTATGCCAGCAGTGGTCGCATCACCGACCACTACAACATAGAGGACAAGCGAGGGAAACGTCGAGCATCAAACCCCGATGCCTGTACCGGAGGTGGAAAGAGTCCTAGTGGAACCTGCCGAGCACGCGGAGCAGGGGCGGTCGAGGAGACGCTCCTTCGCCACATCATTCCGCAAATCGAAGCTGTAAGTATCTATATCTTTGATGTAAGCTTGTAATTTGCATTGGATACTATTATCTTCTGAACTTGTCTCTGATATATTAGGTCGGCGTCCACCGAGAACCCCGACCAGCTAGCCGGGTGCGGCACAACTTCACCAGCAATGGCGGGACAAACTACCCAGCAGCCAGCCGTGGAGGAACCTATAGTAGGAACCCAGCCGGGACCTCAGCAGGCAGATGACCAGACGTCAGTCCCTGAGCGGCTGGTTGAGAAGACAGCCGAGCTGAGTACAAGTGCTCCGAGCACAGACCCTGCTGAGGCGGATACCTTGGCGCCAAGGGAACCGGATCTAGCTGAGGAGCAGCAGCCAGAAATGGCACAGAACACTCTTACCGACGTGACGGCTCGTGGAAAAGCCATGGTGGTCGTGGAGTCTGCAGACTCCAGACCAGCGCCGCCTCCCGAACAGGAGGCTGAAGAGGAAGAAGTAGAAGAGGTCCTGGGCTATCCCCAAGATAGGCGACAACATGTATATGTGTCGCGCTGGCGGAACGACGAATGGGTTATGCACGAAGAAATCCCAGAGGTCGAAGAGACCCTAAGAGTCGAACGGGCGGCCAAGCGTCTGGTGACAGAAGTCCAGGTATGTTTGGCTTGAATCCTTGACCCTGTTATGTAGTCGAACTGTCTGACTTAGCTTGTCTGTATGCAGGACTTGATGAAAACCACAAAATACCAAAAGAGGTGCTTCGACCAGATTGAAGGGATCACGGCGACCAATAAAGAACTGGCGGCCGAAGTGGAACGCTTGCGGCGCCAACTTGAAGCCGCCGACCAGGAGAGGACAGAGCGAGAAGCACAGAACCAAAACCTGGTCGGCCAGCTCAATAACAAAGAGCGGGAGAAAACAAGTAAATTCTCATCTTATCATAGCAAGTGTAGGACTTCTGTTGTTGTATTCTTAGCAGTAACAGCTGTAATGCAGGTTTAGAAGCTGAAATGACCCGCCTCCAAGGGGAAAATAGCCGTGTGACCGCGGAGTGTGGTCGCCTGAAGGAGGACAATGAGAAACTGGTACGCAGCCAGTCTCAACTCCAAGACCACACAACCAAAATGAAGGAGGAACTAAAAAGTAAGTATTCCAGATCACCTTTCTCATTCTGTTTCCCACCTTGCCTTGTTGTGTCATCACATTTGATGTCTTGTACTGTGTTCAGTTTTGAAAGTCAACGCCAAGAAGCATCTAGAAGCCGTGATCAAAGAACGTGATGACTAGAAAGCACGATGCCTCAAGGCCACCGAGGAGCGGGACACGTGGAAGAAATGGTGCCAAGAAGTGGCAACTGGCATTGTGCTCGTCCACGACCTTATCGACCCGGCGCTCACAGAGGAAGAGCCGAGGACGCCCCAGCTCGGACTGGTCGAGAGATGCAGACAAGCGTGGGGATGGTTCCAAGAGTTCGTGAAGGAGGCGGGTGAGTACACGGGTGCCCATGTACTAAGCATGGTGCGTGCCCACTACCCCCTGATCGATCTCAAGCGCCTGGAGGCTGGGTACCCGAAGGAGGTAGACCCAGACAAGGCAGAGGAGCTTCGGACGGCCCAGCTAGACTTGTCGTCAAAGATAATTGGCGATATTAACCTGTGTGGAGGTGGGACAGCACCTGTACAGGGTACGCCATCAACAAGTCAGCTAGAAATGCCATCAGCTGCAAGCCAAACAACGAAGCCTGCGGTCTCGACCAGCCAGGCACTGGCGGGGCCATCCCCTTCAGCTCGACTAGCACAAGAGTCCCCGAGACTCAAGTAGGGTATCGGGAGCGGCGAGCAGTAAGTGCCATGCGCCCCGACCAGCCAATGTAATAGGCTTAGAGCTATAGAAGGAGGACATAGTTGTGTTATTGTGAACTTGAGCCTCTTCGGGCAAGCTTGTAATAACGTAACTGTATATTATTATAAGCTTGTTTGCTTTGTATAAAGCGTATTTAAGCTTGATACTTTATGTTGGTGTAACTAAGTAAGAACATGTTAACGTTCTGTTTAGTTGTACCATCATGCTCGACACATCATCCCGAAAAGTTTGTGCGGCCCTAGTTTTCCATGTGGTCGGAGTGTGAGGTCCGGTGACCTATGCACACGTAGACGCGGACAAGTTAAACCAAGGAGGACCTGCCGATCACCCATAACGCAGAGAGCGGATCCCATGCACGTATTGGGAGGAACCGGAGATAGGGCCTGCTCCGAAAACCGTAGAAGGAGTGGTGGTCGGCTTTTACTGGCTAAATTAGAATAACCATAAAACTCGAAGTGACACATTAGAGTGGTCGGAGAAATCATAATTGCTTTATTGAATTAAATCGAAAATACAAGAGGAGTACATATCTCAGTGGTTAAGCATAGAAACATCTAAGCTTGTCGATGTGCCACGAGTTTGGTACGTCCATACCGTCTAGGTGAGGTAACCTGTAAGACGTTGGTCTTGTGACTTCCTTGATCATGAAGGGTCCCTCCCATGGAGTTGCGAGTTTGTGTACACCAGCCTGGTTCGTCTTCCACTTCAGGACCAAGTCCCCGACCATGAAGAACCGTTCTTTAACATTCTTGTTGTAGTACCTGCGCAAAACAACAAGGTATTTGGCCGTACGTACACAAGAATCGAGCCTTTTCTCTTCTGCGCTGTTCACTTCTAGCTCCCATACTTCATTGACCTTGCCCTTGTCGAAGTTCTCTACCCGTGCTGGTCTGAAAGCTATATCTGGCGGGAGGACTGCCTCAGCGCCATAAACCATAAAGTATGGTGAGACGCCGGTGTTACGACTGGGCTGGGTTCGGAGGCCCTAGACCACGGCTGGTAACTCCTTGAGCCATCTTCCGGGAGCTTTGTCATTTTCTCTGTACATCCTCTTCTTCAATGCATCCAAGATCATGCCATTTGCCCACTCGACTTGTCCATTGGCTCTAGGGTGCGCCACCGAGATGTATTTTACTACTATGCTCCTTTCATCGCAGAAGTCCCAAAAAGCGTTCCCGGTGAACTGAGTACCCAGATCAGTGACGATGCTGTTAGGTATGCCGAAACGGTGGATGACCTGGTCGAGGAACGTTACAGCCTTTTCTGAAGATGCCTGTACCAAAGGCATGTATTCTATCCACTTAGAGAATTTGTCAATTAGCACAAAGGCGCATGTAAATTTCCCAGGAGCCGGTCTGAAGGGCCCGATCATATCTAGTCCCCAGCATGCGAAGGGCCAAGAGGCTGGTATCGTCTGGATCTCATGTGCTGGTACGTGGATTCTCTTGGCGAAGAACTAACAACCCTCATAGTGGCGGACTAGCTTCTCTGCGTCAGCTACTACTGACGGCCAATAGAACCCTGTTCGGAAAGCCTTATCGACCAGTGTTCTTGAGGCCGCGTGGTTGCCGTAGGAGCCAGAGTGGATTTGGTCTAGGAGACGCTTGCCTTCTTCCTGGGTTATACACTTCATCAAGATTTCCTCATTTGCGTTTTTGCGCCATAACTTGCCATCGACGAGCAGATACTGCTTACTACGACGCATCAGGCGCTCGTTTTCTATCCAATCAGTATAACCGCTACCATCTGTTAAGTACTTGATGAAAGGTGTTCTCCAGTCTGGCTCATGAGTGGTCGGAGGCGGCTCGATTGTGCTTGGCGCCGGAACCGTAGCCACTAATTGCTGGTCTAGAGCTTTGTCGACCATGGAATCTTCGTCTTCAATGGAAGGCGTGAGTAGGTCTTGGACGAATACGCCATGTGGGATCTTGGCTCGGGATGATCCTAACTTTGACAGCGCATCCGCTGCTTGGTTCTTGTCCCGGACCACGTGTATGTACTCGATGCCATAGAACCTACCCTCCAGCTTTCTTATCGATTTGCAGTATACATCCATCTTTTCGCTGGTCGTGTCCCAATCCTTGTTGAGTTGGTTGATGACCAGAGCCGAGTCTCCGTAGATGTAGAGACGTTTAACACCAAGCTCAACCGCAATGCGTAAACCATGAAGGCATGCTTCATATTCGGCAGCATTATTAGATGCCGAGAAATAAATCCTGAGGACGTACCGGAGCTGCTCCTTGGATGGTGATATGAAAAGAACTCCTGCTCCCGCACCGTCAATGTTGAGAGAGCCGTCAAAGTACATCATCCAATATTCGTCAGATCCCGGAGAGGTAGGCGTGCTTAAGTCTGTCCACTCGACGATGAAATCGACGAGTGCCTAAGACTTGATTGTAGTACGGCTTGCAAATTCCAAGGAGAAGGGGCATAGCTCCATTGCCCATTTGATGATGCGCCCGTTTGCATCCTTATTGCGGATGATGTCCCCCAAAGGGTACTCGGTCATGACCACCACACGATATCCGTCGAAGTAATGTCTCAACTTTCGGGATGTTATCAGTATGGCGTAGAGCAATTTCTGAATCTGTGGGTACCTGGTCTTGGATTCGTTGAGTACTTCACTGATGAAATAAATTGGCCGCTGTACCTTATAGGCGTGGCCCGGCTCATCGCGCTCGACCACCATGGTAGTGGAGACCACCCGATTGGTTGCTGCAATGTAAAGTAGGAGAGTTTCGTCTTCTCTGGGAGCAGTGAGTACTGGAGGTGATGTAAGGTAATGTTTTAGCTGCGTGAAGGCAGCGTCTGCTTCCTCCGACCACTCAAACTTCTCGGATGCTTTGAGCAGTTTGAAAAATGGTAGCCCTTTTTCTCCTAATCTTGATATGAAATGGCTTAGAGCGGCCAAGCATCCGGTAAGCTTCTGGACATCCTTCACCTTTTTGGGGGGGCTTCATGTCTAAGACAGCTTTGACTTTCTCTGGATTAGGGCGTATGCCGTCGTAACTGACGACGTTGCCTAGCAATATACCAGAAGGAACACCAAAGATGCACTTCTTTGGGTTTAACTTCCATTGGAATGTATTGAGGGCCGCGAAGGTACATTTTAGGTTGTCAACAAGGGTATGTGCTTCCTTGGTTTTGACAACTACATCATCCACATAGGCCTCTACTAGGTCATCTTTTATCTCGTCTGCGAGGCAGGCCTGAATGGCGCGTTGGTATGTAGCCCCGGCGTTCTTGAGCCCGAACGACATAGTCATGTAGTAGTAGGCGCCGAAAGGCGTGATGAAAGACGTCTTGATCTGATCGTCCTTTTTGAGAGCGATCTGGTGATAACCAGAGTAGCAATCGAGAAAGGAAAGGAGCTCGCAACCGGCGGTTGAATCTACGACCTCGTCTATGCGAGGTAAGCCGAAGGGGTCCTTAGGGCAGTGTTTGTTGAGATCGGTGTAATCAACGCACATTCTCCATTCATTATTCTTTTTGCGTATAAGAACCGGGTTGGCTAACCATTTCGGATGATATACTTCTCTGATAAATCCGGCTGCCAAAAGCCGTGTCACTTCTACCCTAATCGCCTCCTTTTTGTCACGAGTGAACCGTCGTAGCTTCTGCTTGATAGGTTTGGCCTTGCTGTTGACATTTAAGGAGTGCTCGATCAAGTTCCGAGGTACACCGGGCATGTCGGCAGGTTTCCATGCGAACACATCCACGTTGCTCCTTAAGAACCCAACGAGCGCGTCTTCCTATTTGGGATCCAGGTTGGCCCCGATAAGGGCCGTTTTGCTGGAGTCGCCGTCGACCAGCTGGATCACCTTGTGCTCCTTTGACTTGATGTTCTTGCATGGAGTCTTGAGGTCTGGGATCTCTAGGTGGTCGGCTAAGGTCTTCTTAGCGTCGAGCATGGTCTCGGCCATGTGAATAGAGAGGTCATGGGCCTCTGCTATTTTGAAGCTGTCGTCCTCGCAGGTATAAGCTGCGTATACGTTGCCCCTGAGGGTTAAAACTCCTTTCTCGGTAGGCATCTTGAGCACCAGATACCTGTAATGAGGTATGGCCATAAACTTGGTGAGCGACGGTCAACCAAGAATAGCATGGTAGGTGTCGTCAAAGTCAGCGACCATGAAGTTGACGTAGTCGGTGCGGAAGTGGTCCGGAGTCCCAAATTGAACAGGTAACATGATCTGCCCAAGAGGTGTAGAGCTCTATCTGGGGAGAACGCCCCAGAACTGTGCCTCGTACGGCTTCAGGTCCGCCTGGGCTATTTTCAGGGCGGGCAGGCTGTTCTTGAACAGTATATCGATGGAGCTGCCGCCGTCGATAAGTACCCTGTCGAACTGAACCTTGTTGATACAAGGATCGAGGACCAGGGGAAAATGCCCTGGCTCAGGTATGGCGGCCCATTGGTCCTTCCTGCTGAAGTAGATTTCACGGTGAGACCACGGAGGGAGCCGCGGATCGGTGAGAACGTTGTCGGTGTTTGCCACATTCAAGCAAGCGCGGGCGAGCAGCTTGCGTTCTCGTTTGGTCTCAATGGACACCTTGCCATCGATGATGGTGTGCACGCGATCAGTTGGCTTGACGTATTTATGACGAGGGTCTGCATCGTCGTCGTCGTTATCCTCGTTGCGCTGTTCCCCTGCGTCGTTAGGCTTGTCGGACGTATCCGGAACCTATTGACACGTGTAGATAGTCTTGAGGACACAGCAATTCTCCATGGTATGGTTTGACTTAGGATGGAGCTGGCAGGGCCCCTTCAATGCTTTGGCGTAGTCGTCTTCATAGTAACGACGTCTGCCGCCCTTTTTCATGGTATTGACCTCGCCGTCGTCTTCCCAAGCACGCTTGCTCCTGTAATCGTCACGGCGGTTGCGCCGCTGATTACATTGGTCACGGTGGTCGCGGGAGTCATTGCGCTGGTTGCGGTGGTCAAAATTGTCATTCCGACCACGATTGCCGCGGTAATCGTCGCGGTGTGGAGGGTGGTCGGACCATGGAACCCTTGCTGCTTCTTCAACAATTATCTTTTTAGCGTCGTCGGCGTCCGCATATTTCTTAGCGGTGGCCAAGAGCGCTGTGACTGATTCAGGTCTCTTCCAGAGGAGCTTGTCTCTTAGGGCGTCGTGGAAGCGGAGGCCAGTGACGAAAGCCTCGATTGCCTCGTTGTCGGAGATTGATGGGACCTTGATGCGCATCTCCGAGAAACGCCGAACGTACTCACGCAGTGGTTCGTCTTTCTGATCTCGGATCCATTTCAGATCGTACTTGTTGTTGGGTTGTTCATAAGTAGCGATGAAATTGTCGATGAAGGCCTGCTTAAGCTCCTGCCAAGAATCAAAATAGTTCGACGGCAAGCTAACTAGCCATTGGTGACCTGCATGACCAACAGCGACTGGGAAGTAGTTAGACATGACGTGCTCGTCAGCCATGGCTGATCGGCACGCAGTTTCATAGAGCATGACCCATAATTCGGGGTTTTCCTTGCCGTCGTACTTCTGAAGTTTCTCAAGCTTGAAATTCTTGGGCCATATGACTTGGCGAAGGTGTGGGGTAAACTGCTTCAGACCCGACGGGCCATGGGTGGTGTCATACTACATACGGCGATGGCTTTCATAGGATGCTCGATCGTCGGCTCTCTGGTTGATGCGAGCGCGCAGATCGCGTCCACCGAGGTAATGGCGGAGATCGTTATTGCCATCGCGGCGATCTCGATTGCCATCTGGATTAGCTCTGCGACCGTGGTTATCGCGGCGATTGTCGCGGTTATCCCGACAGTCATTGTCCCGACGACGGTTGTCATTCTGGCCACCATCGTGGCCATCGTTGTTGCGCGAGCCACGTTGGTTGAGTGGCTGTGAATGACTTGGGTGCTGGCGGCTGTGGCTTGACTCGACTGATACAGATGGAGCCCGAGCTTGGTTTGCGATCTCCGCGGTCTGGGCCATGGCAGTCGTCAGATAGGCTTGTATTTCGTCGCGAACTGCTTGGGTTTCCGGGGTGTTCGGTAGCCGTTGCATTGTCGCCATGGCGACAGCTACGTTGGCACTTGGAGTCCTGAAGACTTGTTTGTCTCCCACCCTGTCGAAAGCGTCGTTGAGGTCACGTGGCTGGACCCTTATGCGTCGTGCCTCCTGGTCTGCTTCGGCTTCGATTTGCCGGCGATTAAACCGGTCAATGTTGCATGCTTCGTGTGCAGTCCTTTCTTGTTCTGTTTCGCCAACTGCCGGTGGTTCGTCATTACTGACTGCGTTGATCAAACCCCCTCGCCTTGGCGGGAAAGACGGGAATTGTGGGAATCCTGGGGCGTGATCCGGGATATTCAGATCGTATTCAACGCCTTCATCCTCGTGATGCTGGAGCTTGGTGTGGACGGAGGCATCAGATGCGGTGCCAGACGAGAAGCTGGAGTCACCCTCTTGGACCGTGTGGACGGATCCTTCACGATAATCTTCAATCCGGACCATGTTGACGAAGTTGCGTGGCTTCGGCCGAGGTCGGTGCATAAAACACAGATCCGAGTGGCGTTGTAGGTTGTACGCGTAGCTAGAAGTAGCGTTTCATAGGCCGTAGGGCTGGACCTGGTGGTTCTCCGTCGAGGCTTCATACTCGGAGAGTCGGAGACCCGTTGCGAAGGTCGGCTGGCGACGAGCGGAGCGCCCCTTAGGAGTAGATATGACCACGAGATCTGTTCCAAGTCGCGTAGGACGACTGGTCTGAGCTGGTCGGATAGATCTGTTGTGGGGAGCGGTTACCTGCTCATTAGGTTGACTTTGAATCGTACTTACCAGAGCTAGGGTTTCAGCGAGTTTGGTGCCGACCCGATCGATGGAGTCGAGCAGGTCGGTGTTGTCGATCTGCTTCCCTTTGTAGCGGGGAAGCGGATGACGGGTTGTCGGCGTGGCTGAAGGTGACGTAGGCGTGGTCGGAGCCAGATGTACCATGGTCGGAGCCAGATCCATCGTGGTCGGAGTCGTATCCGTAGTGGTCGGAGCCGTATTCATAGTGGTCGGAGCCGTAGCCGATGCAAGTGAAGTAGTGGTCGGCGCAGACTGAATCCACGCCTCCTCCGTGGTCATGGCGATGGCGTCGTCGGAGCCGGTGGTCCAAGTGATCTGGCCGACGGTGAACGTGAGGCCGGTCGGCATAGCCGTGGAGCCAGAGATGATGACCATCTTGTTTGCTTGGAGAGCAATACGCACACCCCCTACCTGGCGCGCCACTGTAGACGAAATATGGTCAGTAGTCTACCTAGGGGTATGCCCAAGGTAGTAGATTGTCGATAGACAGATGCGCAAG
This sequence comes from Miscanthus floridulus, assembly GCF_019320115.1. Taxonomy (NCBI): domain Eukaryota; kingdom Viridiplantae; phylum Streptophyta; class Magnoliopsida; order Poales; family Poaceae; genus Miscanthus; species Miscanthus floridulus. The sequence goes on from NW_027096173.1 coordinate 52,264, forward strand.
CCACAAACAAGACGGTGACGCAAGACGAACACGAGGTTTTATCCAGGTTCGGCCGCCAAGAAGGCGTAATACCTACGTCCTGCGTCTGATTTGTATTGCTGTATGTCAATGAGAGAGATTTTTAGAGGGATCCCCTGCCAGCCTTATATAGTCCGGGGGGCAGGGTTACAGATCTAGAAACTAATCCTAGTCAGTTACAATTGCCATATGTGGCCGGATAAGGATTCCTATTCTAACCGACTAGGATCCTGCTTGATCGCCAAATCCACCTTGACTCCTTGCACGGGACTCCAACCAGGTTGGCTGGGCCGCACGTCGTCTTTCGGATGGACCGGACCCATCAATCCGGGCCGGCCCAAGCTTAGCCGTAAGGGTATAGGGGTTAATACCCCCACAGTAGGGGTACGTTCGCCCCGAATGGAGGCATTTCCTGATAGCCCCTGTAGTCTTCTTCGTCTGTCACTCCATCGACACCGAAATCTTCCTTTTCCCTTCTAGGACTACTTTTAGCCTTCCTTTTGTCTTGTTGTCCCTTGCATAGAAGACTTGCATAACATCTCTTGCAAGGACGAAGGGGTCGTCTCTGTATGCGGTCTTAGTGAGATCAACGGTAGTGAACCCTTCGCTGTCAGTGTTGATTTCCTCGAGCCGGACCCACTGGTAGCGAAAAAGAGCTGCCTTCAACGGACCATAGGCTAGCTCCCATATCTCCTCTATGAAACCATAGTATGTCACCTGCGCGTTGCCATTTTCATCGTGAGCATCAAAACGAACACCACAATTTTGGTATGTGCTCTTTCCATCTTGCTTTTTTGTGTAAAATATGAATCCATTGATCTCATACCCTTGGTACTTAAGATATGTACTCAAAGGTCCCTTGGCTAAGGCATCCAGTTGATTACCCAACTTTATTCCAAGCAAGCGACATCGCAACCAGTTGACAAATTCCTCCTTATGTTTTTTATCCAGCCAAGCCTGTGACCTGCTCGGATACAGAGTTTGCAGCGATTGCCTGTGCTCGTCAATGTATGGCATCACACCCTCGGCTTGCTGGAGAACAGCGAACTATGCCTATCTAAAAGAAACAGGGTCGTCTACTCTAACAGATTTCTCCCCAATTGTTCCTTTGCCACGTAGTCTTCCCTCATGACGAGATTCTGGAACTCTGACCCTTTTAATGTCCAGATAATATGTGCAGAACTCAATGGCCTCCTCTGTTGACCATCCTTCAACCATGCCCCCTTCTGGCCTGAATCTGTTCCTAACATACCTCTTGAAAACTTGCATCAATCTTTTGAAAGGGAACATCTGATGCAGGTACATTGGGCCAAGGGCTCTAATTTGGTCAACAAGATGAATAAGCAGATGCAATGAGATATCAAAGTAAGTCGGCCAGAAATGCATCTCAAGCCTAACAAGAGTCTTGGCTATGTCACGCTGCATGTAACACCCCAAAATTTGCCACTTTTGAAAATAGAGTTAAAATGATTTATTTGTGAATTATTGTGCACATGAAAATATAGGAAAATAAATTTTTTATTAATTTAAAATTTATCATAAGGTAGAAACATGTTTGTTGCATTCATGCCGGTCGCACCTCGTGTTTCTCTGTGCAAAAGTGTGTGTTTTTTATACGTTTAGGAGACGAATATCTATCTCTAGGAATTTACCAGCTTCTTTCTGGAATTTAATATCTACCTCCTTCACCTTAATCTTTATGTTCCAAGTTCCCAACAATATTTTTATAAGCTCCAAATACTTTATTTGGGTTCATCATGTTCCAAAGTGTCTCTGGGAATTTTTCCCCAATTTTCGCAGGTCTCGGAGTATTTTTCGTGGCTTAAATATCAATTCTGGACTTTTTCTAGAATTATTTTATCCACGAAATTAATTAATTCCAAAAATAATAAATCTCTCATTTTTCTCGATGCTCAAAGCCCATGTGCAATAATTCTAATAAATCATAAAGGCCCATGCATTTATTTACTAATGGGCTTTAATGTTTATTTAGGCCCATTAATAAATGTGGAGGGTGTAACATCAATTAGTACCATATTGCTAGTTGATGTAGATGTGGCGAGTTTTTCTCTCAATAAATATGTACCAACCCCTTGGACAAAGCACACCAAAACTACCGTAAGGGAAGCCCCTAGTTTGGGGAATTCCTCGTGTAGTAAATTAGATTTTTTTCTCCTCCTTCTCTCGTCGTCGTCGTCGCCGCCGCGCTGCCCAGCCCGGCCATCCTCTCCTTCGTGCAACAAGTCGAGCCCACCTCTGCGCGCTATTGCCATTGACCGCCATGGCCATGCCTACGTCATCATGGGGAGATCCATTTGTTGCCATCAACTTCATCTCCGGCAGTGCATGCAGACCATGCATCGTTTCGGTACGTTGCTATGCCTAGCCTGTCGATCTACCATCTGCTATTGCCTGTGCCGAGCAGAAGCATGCAAGCCGTCATGCATGACTAGAAAGCCACGTACGCTATCGGCATACGTATCCACTGGACAAGCACTGCAGTCCACCAGAACCCTATGCTCCCTGCGGCCATCATCATCTCATCCGTCAACGCCAAAAAATACTGAGATCCATGTCTCATGAACAATAATCATCAACCAACCGTAAAGAACCAGGCAGCAATGCAGATCACGTATGTCACCCGCCCATGGAACAGTGTGATATGATCGCAGTACGTACCTGCTCCTCTTTGAAGTCTTTGTTTCCTTGTTAACCCAATCACGTGCTAGATCATATTGATGCAGTCTGATTACGGTTTAGCAGAGACATTCTTCATGCCATATGATTATGTCTTTATAATTAAATATTAATTTTATTAACCTATATGTATCCAGTTTTCTAATCTAAAAGCAATATAGGTGTTAAACTACGGTGTTTCATACACAAAAAAGTTAATATGATTAATTGCAACATGAACATGTTTTCTTTATTTATAATTTGATTAGTTAAACCACGTTGCATATATTAAAAAAATAGGTGTTCTCACATGCTACTTTATTTTGTAAGGTTACAGTTTAATTTGCTTAATTTATATGACAACATTTATGAATAAATATGATTAGGTTTAACTTGGTTTCTGAAGGAAATACAAATTGGTTAATCTGTGTGGTCATTTATATGAGTTTTCTTAGTTAAAATAAATCAAGCTTGTAGTTGTTTCTTCTCTTTTATAATATAAATCTTTCAATAGTCATTTGTTTTTAGCTGTTAGCTCCGTTTTCGGCGTCTCTTGCATTCTTGAGACGGTAACAACCAGCCCTCTTTTAGCACGTTTGTTTTTAAAACTTTTGCTATGTTGTTGTAATGTGCCTAGTTGTCTTTGCTTTGCCTATTTGTATGTTCTTTGTGCTTGGTGCTTGCTACGAGTAGAATGAGAACCGTATGTGAACACTGAAGATGAGAAGATGATGACCTGAAGCAAAGTATGAGAAAAATGTGAGCAAGAGTAAAAGGCAAGTATAGCATGTGATCTTCCTTGTTACCTATTCACCTTTAATCATTTAATTCATACTGCATGTGTCTACCTTGACTGCCATTAAGGAATTCCTAGTACTTTTTTACCTTGTACCTTGATACCTTTGGGGTATTGCATTGGGTAGTATGATGCTAGTGCTCAATTAAAGACCATGATCTTGTAACTTGACTAATGGTATATGCAATAAACATTAAAAGATGTTTTTAGCAACATGGAATCAGGGGGCTAGAGCATTGGGCTATTTTATGGTGCTCTAGATTCCTCTCCATAAGGACTTATCTGTAAGTGATTTATCCAGGACTTACAGTACAACTATGAGGGCTATATGGCTCTGGCTTTAGCTCAGTATGAGGATCTTTTCTAGCTTGTTAGTGGTTACCTTTATTGGCGTAAGAATGACTTGACGAATCGGGTATAGTGCAGCCTCCGTCCCCTTTAGTATAGGTTGCGCGTCATTGTGCCATCGGGAAGGGGGGCTCTACATCTGTTTGCCGAGTGAATCTAATGGCCCTAACTTGTTAGACGAACCTTTGAAAGGCTTCATAGTGAACCCTGCCGACCTTCCTTGGTAGTGGGTCAAGAGGTTGATCACCTCGGGCAAAAGGGTAAATCACGACTCATAGTGAAAGTGTACAACCTCTACAAAGTGTAAAACTGGTATATCAGCCGTGCTCATGGTCACGAGCGGCCTTGGAACATTTACGGAATAGATGATGAACACTGATGATACTGATGATAAAGGTGCTTACTAATGATTACTGCTTATGCTATTCATTATTCACGTTTACCTGATCATGTGTTTTTATGGGCATGTGATAAATTTGTTTCTACTCCTATGCTAAAATTATGACCATTAAAAGCTAAATGCAGTTAAACTAGCGTCAGCCTTTTGAGCCGCGTGAACCCCATGTTACATTTGTTGAGTACGACATGTACTTACGCTTGCTTTACTTTTCAATTATTTGGATAAAAATCCCGGATGGGTACCAGATTGCTAGAGTTTGGAGGAATTAGGCTTGTGATCAACCAGTCAGTTGTCCCTGTGGATTGGAGTCTTCGCTTGAAGATCGAAGTTGTCTTTCCGCGGTCTATACTCTGAGGTTATATTCTTTATACTAATACGCTATGTATTTAAGCATTGTCTTTTGATATTACCCTTATTTGTAGCTATATGTGAGATTTGACTTTCTAGGCTCACATATGGTGCGTATCTAGTTTTGTTCTTAAAACCGGGTGCTACACTTCAGCTGCTCTAGCATGGACACATCAATGACCTTTTTTGAGATCGCGTTGAAGAACGAGCAAAGCTTTATGATTGGGGCTCGGACCTTTGTGGGGAGGATACCACGTAGGGCAACAGGGAGTAGCTGAGTCATAATGACATGACAGTCATGGGCCTTCATAGGGCCATAGTTGAACTTGAGTTCTCTCATGTTCACTATCCTCTTCGGGTTCGCACAGTAGCCCGTCGGGACTTTGAGTTCATTGAAGAAAGAAATAAGCGCACGCTTTACTTCCTTCTTCAATGTCCATGACGCAACCAGAAGTTCGAACTGGCCATTCCCTAGCTCCATGGGATGCAGCTCCTTCCTGATTCCCAAGTGGTGCATGTCCAGACCTGTGGCTAGTGAATCCTTAGATGTCCCCCCCGGTGTCCATCAAGGTGTTAAGAGTGTTAGCGCACATGTTTTTAGTGATGTGCATGGGATCAAGACAGTGGTGTACACTCAGAAATGCCCAGTAAGGTAGTTCCAGAAAACCAATTTTTTCTTCCAAATGCTCCCATCAGGCGCTGCTACGGCATTGTCCCCCTTCCCAAGAACAACCTCCAGTTTGTTGACTTCTCGAAGTATCACAGGCCCATCTTGATATTTTGGAGCTAAGCGTTTCTCAATAGTACCGTTGAAAACTTTTCTGTCCCTGCGGTAAGGGTGATCCTTAGGTAGGAACCTACGGTGTCCCATATAAACAATCTTTGAGTTATTTGGCACATTTACCGCATCGGTGTCGTCCAAGCACTCGACACATCCAGTATAGCCTTTTGTCTTCTCTTCGAACAACGAACCTCGACCTGGTAGGTCGGTGATTGTAGCGATAAGTACTCCCTTGATCGTGACATGTTCCTTTTTGTACTCGTCCCAAACATCCGGCACACCCTTTTCAAACATCTCCACTAGTTCATCGATCACTGGTTCCAGAAACACATCGATGTCATTCCCAGGTTCTTTTGGCCCTTGGATTAGTAGTGGCATTTGGATGTACGACCGCTTCATATAGACCCATGGTGGAAGGTTGTATATACAGAGCGTCACAGGCTAGGTGCTATGATTGCTTCTAACCTGGTCGAAAGGATTCATCCCATATGTGCTCAAAGCAAACCAAAGGTGCCTTACCTCTCCACCGATGTCCTTATAGAACATAGTATTGATAGTCCTCCAATCATGCCCATCGGCGGGGTGCCTCATCATTGTATCTTTCTTATGCTCTTTGCCATGCCAGCACAACAGCTTGACTGACTTTGCACATGCAAACAGCCTATGCACCCGAGGAGCTATAGGGAAATACCAAACGACCTTTATGGGACCTCCTCTAGTCTTGGTACCCTCATCTGACGACACTTCCTTATACCGTGGAGCTTCACATGTGGGGCACTTGTCCAAGTCTTTGTATTTTTCTCCATGGTATAATATGCAATCATTGGAACATGTGTGGATTTTTTCAACCTCGTGGCCAATGGGGCAGATCATTTGCTTGGCCAAGTATGTCTTTTCTGGCAACTTATTTTTTTCTGGGAGCATTTTCCTTATTATACCTAACAACTGATCGAAGCCTTTATCGCTCAATCCGTTTGTCGATTTGAACTCTAACAGCATGATGTCGGCATCCAGTTTGCTCATTGGACAATTTCTATACAATGGTGTTTTGCCATCTTGTCTCATTTTCTCTAGCTTTCTCAGCTGTCTTTCACTAAGACATCCAGTCTCGACATTACGTAGCAGCTGAGAAATGCCATCGTTATCCTTGGTGTCGTCAGCTAACGTGTTCCTAAACACATTATTAACTGTGGCCATAGGTTCCATATTGACACTGGGTTCCTCATCAGCATCGTGGATGGCTATGTCAGGCATGTCCACATCATCATCATTTTCATGCAGAATATTCACACCAACCTCACCATGCATAGTCCATATCATATAGTTTGGCATGAACCCCCTGGTAATCAAGTGCGACCGTATAGACTCAATTTGACGAAAGTTCCTATGATTCTTGCAATCTTTGCATGGGCAGAAGACAGGGTTCCCATTCCCAGCATGGGCTTTGGCATCGGTGATAAACTGGTTGACGCCATGCATGTACCGCTTGTCCGTTCGGGACAGATGCATCCACTCTCGATCCATCTCTACACAAAAAAATACTGAGATAGTAATTACAAAGAATTAATAAGAAATCGACCTTCATGAACAACAATTGTAGCTCGAAAGTACCATTTTCGGAAAACATTATTGTACACTAATTATTGGAAAATTGAAATTGGTAGCCCCGGCCCTGTAAATTGAAAATCATAGTAAAAAACAATTATTGTGCAATAATGAAGAACATCTATTCTACTCTACTTCTAAGAACTAATTATAGCATCACATACTAACAATGATGATCTTGACCACCATGGAATAATTAGCTTGGAATTTAAATGTGTTCATAGACACCAACCGTTTGGATGATGGATTCACCACAATTTGAGCCTTGCACAAATGTCCAATTGGAAAAGTGCTCTCTAGAATGGAGAAAGAACTAGAATGAGAATCAAGCAATGTAGCCATCAAAATGAAGCTAATTAAGCAACAAAATCAAAGGAGTGGATGTTTGTTACTAACCTTAAAGCTAAAAGATCAAGCCATTCTTCAAAATCCAAGCACTAGCTTCATGGTGAAGAGCAGCCGCAACAATGGAGGGAAGGGTCCAAACGCGTGCCTCTGTTCTCGGGATGGAAGAGAGGAGGAAGGAGAGGACGCCTGCAGCCTTTTTGTGTTGTAGGCTTATCACCATTGGTTCTTGGCTAGAACTGACAGTGATAGAGCCCAATCATTGTCGGCTCTTGGCTTAAACCAGCAGTGATGAGTAGCCCCCAAAACACAACCGGTTCAAGCCACAAACCGGCAGTGATGTGGTCCTTCACTGCTGGTTTTAGCCTAGCCCCAATCATTTTTTTCATTTTCAAGCTCATAACCGACAGTGAAGGTATA
>NW_027096174.1:0-40000 GCF_019320115.1 Miscanthus floridulus
TCGAGATAAAATAGTTATACTGAACTGCTGAATTTGAATCTTGTCCAGAAAATTCTCAGCATTGTTTCTTATCTTTTGTAAGCTCTCTATAATTGGAAAATCTCTGAATTTTGCACATTTGTTGGAAAATAGATGGCCACAAGAGGAGGAAGAGGTAGAGGCCGTGGTCGTGGACGTGATGCTCTCATAAATCCACCACCACCGCCACCTGTGACCATGGAACAAATATTGGGAATGCAAGCGCAGCTGATGCAAGCTATGATGCAGCGCTTGAACAATGAACCTGCAAGAGGACCACCGCCTATTCAGGTCAGAGATAAGCGTGGAGAGTTTATGAAAGGTCGTCCACCGGTGTTCACCCATGCTTCAGACCCTATGGAGGTAGATGATTGGTTGCGTGCTGTGGAGAAACAACTGAACATAGCACAATGCAACGACCTTGAGAAGGTGTTGTACACTTCTGGGCAACTCCAAGGAGTTGCTCAGGATTGGTGGGAATCATTCCAGTTTGGATGTCCCAACAATGCTCCTGCTATCACCTGGCAGGAATTCAAGGACAATTTCTGGTCTACCATATTCCCGATGGACTAGTGGAACTGAAGCAAGAAGAATTTAGGTCCCTCAAGCAAGGATCCATGACTGTGGCGGAGTATCGGGACAAGTTCGCACAACTATCACGCTATGCTCCAAATGTTGTAGCAGACGACAAGGATAAGCAATGTCATTTCCTCAAGGGACTCTATGATGGACTGCAGCTCTAGCTGATGTCTAATACTTACCCTAACTTCCAGTCTTTGGTGAATCACGCTATCGTGATTGACGATAAGCGCAAGGAGATGGAAGCTAAGAAGAGGAGGCTACAAGGGCAAGCTTCTGGAAGCAACACTCGTCCACGTGCTTATCCCCAGCAAGGTTTCTAGCAAAGGAATCAAGGACCAACTCACCAGGGAAACCGTGGTCAGTATCCTCAGCGGAACCAGTTCTAGCAACGCCCCCACTACCAGCAATAGTTTGGAAATCAACGTCCCCTACAATAGACCAGCAATCCTGCAACACGCCAAGGAGTGCCCAACAATGCTCCTATGAAGAGTGGTGCACCCAACAATCCTAATGCCTGCTACCGATGTGGAGAAGTAGGTCACTATGCTCATCAGTGCCCTAAGAAGCAGAACTAACAAGCACCTCAGAACTAGACCGGCAATCAGAAGTTCAACGCCCGACCACCTCACACTGCGAAGGTGAACTATGTGTCATCTGATGTAGCTCAGGAGACGCCAGAGGTCATGTTGGGTACATTCAGCATCAACTCTATCTCTGCTACCGTACTTTTTGATTCTGGTGCTTCGCATTCTTTTATCTCCCAAGCTTTTGTTAGAATGCATAGCATACCTTTGTGTGCCATGAAAAACCCCATACTAGTAAATTCCTCGGGAGGTAGTATGCCAGCTTCTTATTGGAGCCCCTCAACTAGCATTTCCTTAAGGGGGTAGACTTCAAAGTGAAGCCTATTGTGTTGAAAATAGTAGGAATTGATCTTATTCTGGGAATGGATTGGATGAAACAACACCGGGCAGTGATCCAGTGTCAGGAGAAATCTGTGGTTGTGACATCACTCAATGGAGATAGAATCTGTGTAGAAGTGGTAGTGCAAGCTCAGCCTATAGCCACAGTGAACCAGCTAGAAGGTGAAGCCAATAAACAAGATCATGTCGTGGAGGAGTTCCTAGATGTCTTCCCCGATGACTTGCCAGGTATGCCACCTAACCGAGACATTGAATTCATTATTGAATTATTACCTGGAACTGCACCAATAGCTAAACGTCCATATAGAATGGGAGTTAATGAATTAGAAGAGCTTAAGAAACAACTAAAAGAGTTGCAAGAAAAAGGTTTCATACGCCCCAGTTCTTCCCCATGGGGGGCACCTGTGATCATTGTGGATAAGAAAGATGGTAGTCAACGGATGTGTGTGGATTACCGCTCACTTAATGAGGTTACAATCAAGAATAAATATCCTTTGCCTAGGATTGATGATTTGTTTGATCAGTTGAGAGGAGCCCATGTGTTCTCCAAGATTGATCACCGCTCAGGGTATCATCAGCTTAAGATTTGAAACTTAGACATACCCAAGACAACATTCACTACATGGTATGGATTATATGAGTACACCGTTATGTCTTTTGGATTGACCAATGCACCTACATACTTCATGTATCTGATGAATAAGGTGTTCATGGAGTTTCTAGATAAATTTGTGGTGGTATTCATAGATGACATACTAATATTCTCCAAGACTGAAGAAGAACATGCTGAACACATAAGGTTAGTCTTGCAAAAGCTTAGAGAACATAAGTTGTACGCTAAGCGGAGCAAGTGTGAGTTTTGGTTGAAGGAAGTCTCTTTTCTGGGTCATGTTGTCTCCAATGGTGGAATAGCAGTGGATCCAGGCAAAGTGCAAGATGTATTGAATTGGAAACCACCAACAACTGTAAGTGAGATTCAAAGCTTTTTGGGATTGGCTGGATACTATAGAAGGTTCATTGAAGGTTTTTCCAAGCTAGCCAAGCCTATGACAGCTCTGTTGGAAAAGAATGCTAAGTATGTATGGTTGGATAAATGCTAGGCAAACTTTGATGAGCTAAAGAAGAGATTGACTACAGCTCCAGTATTAATTCTGCCCGATTTAAGCAAGAACTTCTCTATATATTGTGATGCATCCCGTTTGGGCCTTGGATGTGTGCTTATACAAGAAGGAAGAGTGGTGGCATATGCATCTAGACAACTAAGGAAGCATGAGTTGAATTACCCTACTCATGACTTGGAATTGGCAGCTGTGGTTCATGCTTTGAAGATCTAAAGACATTATCTAATTGGACATAAGAGTGATATCTATATAGATTATAAGAGTTTGAAGTATATCTTTACCTAATTAGATCTGAATCTGAGACAACGTCATTGGTTGGAATTGATCAAAGACTATGATTTGGAAGTGCATTATCACCCGGGAAAGGCAAACATCGTAGCTGATGCACTAAGCAGAAAGAGCTATGCTAATGGACTTCAGATGACATCTATGTCAGTAGAGTTGTGTGCTGAAATGGAGTATCTCAATTTGAGTTTTGTCACTAATGCAATGGAATTGGTGATAGAGCCTACTTTGGAACAAGAGATACGCAAAGGTCAATTGAAGGATGAAAAACTTAAGGAGATAGCAGATAATGTAGTGCTTGGAAAGGCACCAGGATTCAGAATGGATGAGAATGGCACTCTTTGGTTTGGAAAAAGGATATGTGTACCTAAAGTGAAGGCTATCCGTGATGCAATTCTGCAGGAGGCCCATGAGTCTGCTTATGCTATACATCCCGGAAGTACCAAGATGTATTTGGATCTCAAGGAGAAGTATTAGTGGTATGGTTTGAAGAGAGATGTGACAGAATATGTGGCTTTGTGTGACACTTGTCAAAGAGTGAAAGCTGAGCATCAAAGACCTGCAGGGTTACTACAACCAATGAAGATTCCTGAATGGAAATAGGAAGAAGTTGGTATGGATTTTATAGTAGGATTGCCCCGCACTCAAAGAGGCTATGATTCAATATGGGTAATAGTGGATCGACTCACCAAGGTTGCCCACTTTTTACCAGTCAAGACTACTTATACAGGTGCAAGACTAGCAGAATTCTACATGGAAAGAATAGTATGCTTACATGGTGTTTCCAAGAAAATTATGTCGGATAGAGGCACTCAGTTTACATAGCAATTCTGGCATAAAGTACATAGATCTTTGGGGACAAAGTTGAATTTTAGTTCTGCTTACCACCCACAAACTGATGGACAGACTGAAAGGATCAACCAGATTTTGGAAGATATGTTGAGAGCTTGTGCATTACAGTATGGTGATAGTTGGGATAAGAGTCTACCATACGCAGAGTTCTCATACAACAACAATTATCAGAAGAGTATCAAGATGGCACCTTTCGAGGCGTTGTATGGACGAAAATGTAGAACGCCTTTGTTCTGGAATCAAACTGGTGAAACACAAGTGTTTGGACCCGATGTCCTTAGAGACATGGAAGAACAAGTGAGAATGATTAGAGACAATTTGAGAGTGGCTCAGTCCTAACAGAAGAGTTACGCTGATATTCACAGAAGAGAGCTGACTTTCGAAGTTGGTGATTATTTGTATTTGAAGGTGTCGCCAATGAGAAGTGTGAAAAGATTCAATATGAAGGGAAAGTTAGCACCAAGGTATATTGGACCTTTTAAGATCCTAGAGAGACGAGGAGAAGTAGCTTATCAGTTGAAACTGCCTGAGAGTTTGTCAGGTGTGCACGATGTGTTCCATGTTTCCCAATTGAAGAAGTGTTTGAGGGTACCAGAAGAGCAAATTCCTTTAGAAGAACTTGCTGTTAAGGAAGATCTTACTTATGAAGAGTATCCGATAAAGATCTTGAAAACTGCCGAAAGAGTTACGAGAAGCCGAACCATAAAGATGTGCAAGGTGAAGTGGAATCAGTATACAGAGGATGAAGCTACTTGGGAAAGAGAAAAGGATCTAAGAAAGTCTTACCCACAACTGTTTTGAGTAAGCAATCACCCGAATCTCGAGGACAAGATTCATCTTAAGGGGGGTAGAATTGTAACACCCTAATTTTGCATTTTCTAAAAAATAGTCAAATTGATTTATTTAAGCAATTTATGTGAGCATGCAAATATAGGAAAGTAATAATTTTTGTAATACTAAAATCAAATATAAGATTAGCTACAAGTGATGCATACATGCTGCTGCATATTAATTTGTGAATGTTTGGTATTGATCAAAAATTTCAAAGAGAATTGAAATTTGAAATTTAAAATGCTTTTGGAAAATTTGTTTGGAAAAAGAAAAAGGAAAAATTCTTTCTTTTCTCCTTCCCCATCTGTTCCTGGATTTTCGGCCCAGCCCAAGCAGCCGCGTCAGCTCGGCCCTCCTTGCCTCCCCCAGGCGTCCCACGCTGGCCCAGCCTCGCTCCGGCCCAGCAAACGTGCCAGCCCAGCTCCACACCGGCCCAAGACACGCGCGCCGCTAGAAACTACCGCGCCTCCCTCTCCCCGACCACTGACCGACCGGGCCCGCTTGTTAGCTCCTCCCCTCACCTCCTTCCGCGCATCCTGCAACCGCCCACGCGTGCGCCTGGAGCAACCGCCGCCCGTGCCCGATCTTCTCACGTCGTGGGAGCGCCCCTCCCCGCGCCTAGCCTCTTTAAAACAGAGCCCGCACCCGAGCCGCCCCCGTGCTGCCTCTCCCCGCTCCATTTTCTCGCTTTTGCTCGTGCCTCGAAGCCCGCAACCGATGCACGGAGAACACCGAAGATCGCCGTCCGCCGTCCGCGTCGCCGTCTTCCCCGAGCCGTCTCCGACCCTGATTTTCCCCGCTGTGAGACTCCCCATGCTCTCCTCTCTCTCCCCGACCTTTTTCTTTGGCGTTTGGTGGCTTCTAGTGCCATAGCCGCATGCGCCGAGGATCTCTGGCCGCTGTCCATGGTGACCGCCGCCACGGCCGCACCCTTCGGCCACCGCTTTGGCCTGGACGCGTTCGCATGCACCCCCTCTCTCATCCGGTGGCTTCGAGTCATCGATTCATGAACCCTAGCCCCCGTACCATGCTCGCCGGAGTGCTCCATGCCGCCGGCCATGGAGAGCCACCGTGGCTGCACTGTTCCCCGCCGACGTCTCCTTCTCTCTCCGCCGGATCCGTTTCTGGCCGATCATTTCTAATCCGACGGCCACCAGTGACTGATACCCCTTCGTGGGTCAAATTGTTAAAGAGCCCCTCCCTTTTCCTAAAATAGAACCTGCCGTCCTTAGCGCTTTTCCCCAAGTATGCATTCTCGTTTTGAAAGCGTAAAGTTCACTGCTTTAGTCTAAAATATGTTTTCAGTATTTACGAAAATGCCATTTGAACTATTTTGCTTATAACATCGTCGTTTTAGCTCCGAATTGATCCGTTCAAATCGCGTTAGCTTCGTAATTTCATAATCTACATGTTAGAACCACTGTTAGTCAAGTTTGGAACTTTTAAATTTCATGGTTAGATTTAATTAAATATATTGCTATAGGAAATCCCGTTTAAATCATAACTTTCGCATTTTAGCTCCGTTTTTCGTGAACCTCGCGTTGACGTGATCGTAGCGAGACGTAGATCATTTTCACAAACATTTTATCTTGTTTTCTATACTATTGGTGTACTGTTCTAATGATAGGAATGTTTGCTTTGCATGAATGCTTTTGGAATGTTGTATGTTGCCGTGTTGGTCGCGTTCAGACGGTGAGGAGAACGTTGGAGACCAAGAATTCTTCAACAACCAGCAGGACCAACAAGAGTTTATGAACCAAGGTAAGTATAGCATGGGTCTACCTTGATGTCCTATTTCACTTTAATCGATTACTCATTTGCATGTGTCTAATTTGATACCCGTAAGGACATCCTAGTGATTGTTTATCCTGTTCCTTGTCTCCTATGGGTTATTTGCATATGGGTAGATTGCTAGTGCTCTAACTGAACATGATCTATAAGATGATGAATGATTCTATGGAACTAAAGGTATAACATGAGTTATAACAACTGATACATAGGGCAAAGGGGCAAATGACTATTGATCATGTTGCATCCGGCCCTCCATAAGGACTTATCTATCGGCAAAAGCTGGGACTGACAGTGCAACCGGGAGAGTCATATGGCTCTGACTTTAGCTCAGTAATAGGACCTTTTCTAGCTAGTTAGAGGTTACCTTTTTGGCGCAAATGGGGCTTGCCACGTTGGGTATAGGGCTGCCTCTGTTCCTATGTGTATAGCCGCGATGGATATGTGCTATAGGAAAGGGGGGGGTTCCTACATCTGCCTGCCAAGGAAACCTAGCGGCCTTAACTTGTTAGAGAAACCTACGAAATGGCTTCATAGTGTACCCTACCCGCTCACCTTGACAGTGACATGGGAGTAATTAACCCGGGCATATGGGGATCACGACTCGCGGTGAATGTGCACCACCTCTGCAGAGGGTAATAAACTGTTATAACAGCCATGCTCACGGTCACGAGCGGCCCAGAAAACTCACAGAATAACTGGCTACTTGTTGTTGATCATTTAAGTTGTTCTATGATGATATATGATACACTTGACCCTGATGTCTGTTCATATGGGATTAAATGGGAGCTTAAGCATAATTTGATAATATCTGTTAATAAAAGCTTGTCGTACTAAAAATGCTAACTGCAGTAAACCAGAGTCAACCTTTTGAGCTTCATAACCCCATGTTAACTTGTTAAGTACGGGATGTACTTACGCTTGTTTATTTTATTTATTTGGATAAAAATTCCGGATGGGTAACAGATGACAACGGGTATGAAGAATTTCCTGAGGATTTTTAGGCTTGTGGTCAACTAGTTGACCTTCCCTGTGATGAAGCCCTACGAGAGAGTTATCTTTTCATATTCTGCTGTGTGATGTAAGACTATGTTATATTATGAATTTGATGTAAGAGACACCATGATGATACTTTATGTAATTTGTTAACTTGTGTGTGTGATTGATCCCTGGGCACACACGAGTTTTATGCATTCAATTTTATCCTTAAAATTGGGTGTGACAGTCGACAATCGGGGGGGCTTTATACCTTGGGAGGCGGTGGAGTCGGGCGACGCGGTGCCGGGACGACGGCAGGGATGAACGGTGAGGGGCGTGGCCGGCGGCCGAGGCTCCTCCTCCTCCCTTCTCCTTCTCCTCCCTTCTCCTTCTTCCTTCTCCCTTCTCCTCTCCTCTACCTCCCTTCTCTCCTCTACTCCCCTGCTCCTCCTCTCCTCCACTCCGGCGGTTCAGGGGCAGGGCACCACCGGTGGGTCCGCGTCCGGCAGTGGAGCGGGGCTGGGGCGAGGCTGGCTACGGTGGACGTCGAGCGGCGGTGGGGCGGGGCCAGGGCGGGGCTGGGGCAGGGCGGCGCACCACCGGCCGGGGAGGGCAGACCCGGGCGCGGGCTAGCCACGACGGAGGTCTAGCGGCACCGGTGGTCCACGGCGGCGGAGCGGGGTTGGCGCGGGGCCGGCTGCTGCGGAGGTCAGGCGGCGATGGGTCGGGGCCAGGGCGGGGCGACGCACCACCGACCGAGGAGGGCAGACCCGGGCGCGGGCCGGCCGCGGTGGAGGTCCAGCGGCGCCGGTGGTCTGCGGCGGTGGGGCGGGGTTGGTGCGCGCGGCTAGAGGGAGAGTGGGAGCGGGCCGGCCCGCCCGCTAGGGTCAAGTGGGGCGGCCCTTTGCCGAGTGCCGAGATGCGGGCACTCGACAAAGAAATTCAGGGGTTCTTTTAATTCGAAAAATGAAAAAAAATTCTGAATATTCTTTGTCGAGTGCTGCAAGCCTGGCACTCGGCAAAGAGGTTCCTTTGTCGAGTGCCAATTCCGACACTCGGCAAAGTATTTTTTTTTCAATTTTTTTCTATGGCATTTATACAGTACCTTGAAGCACATGTTCCAATTTGGAACTTTTCTATGACTTTTTGGTATATTTTTAAAATTTTTTATGTTTACTTGAATTTTTCTCAAAAAAGTAAATTTGAACTGCAGGTGCATGAAATATTAGAATTTAGCGATTCAAAAAATGGTATTCATGTTTTTGAGTGTATTTTGAGGCCATGTGCAGGGACATTCGTGAAATTTCAAACATCTGTTTCATGAAACATGACCACCAACTTGTTAAAAAAGTGTTTTTTAATTATATAAAATACAAACGAAGTATGAAAATCACGAAACTTGTCGAGATGTCGTGTCATCGCATGTAGAGGTTATGGTAAAAAATTTAGAAGTTTCTGAGCAAGTTGTGACATACGATGCCTAGAACCTAGACATCTCCACATGTGAATATAATTAAAAAACACTTTTTTAACAAGTTGGTGGTCATGTTTTGTGAAACAGATGTTCGAAATTTCACGAATGTCCCTGCACACGGCCTCAAAATACATTAAAAACATGAATACCATTTTTTGAATCGCTAAATTCTAATATTTCATGCATATGCAGTTCAAATTTACTTTTTCAAGAAAAATTCAAGGAAAGGATAAAAAATTTAAAAAATATACCAAAAAGTCATAGAAAAGTTCTAAATTGAAACATGTGCTTCAAGGTACTGTATAAATGCCACAAAAAAAATTTTAAAAAAAATACTTTGCTGAGTGTCGGAATTGGCACTCGACAAAGGAACCTCTTTGCCGAGTACCAGGCCAGACACTCGACAAAGACAACACGTTTGCCGAGTGCTAACGGCCAGCACTCGGCAAAGGATGACGGAGGGGCCACCGGCGTCGCTTGCGGTATTTTGGCGAGGGTTATTCTTTGCCGAGTGCCTGACACTCGACAAAGAGGACGTTTGTCGAGTGTTGGCCTTTGCCGAGTGCCGGTTTTACCGAGTGCGGCACTTGGCAAACTGCCTCTTTGCCGAGTGCCCGTGTTTCGACACTCGGCAAAGCGCCGAGCACTCGGCAAAGAGCGCATCTCTCGTAGTGGTAGCTTGGCCACTGGAGTGATGTGTCCTCTTTGCTCTCCACTGATATTAAGGAATAGCAACTGGACAGGTCCTAAACCTCCTGTGGTAATTGGACGCTACTACTGGAGTCCACGTTACCCCATATTATGGCCATATGTATGGAATCATCATTTACCATATATATGTGCATCAATGCATGCTAAGACGGGACTCGTGTCGGAGCTCGAAAGAAAAACATTACACCTAGTAGGAATATTAATTGGTCGGATACACATGGATTTATTATATATGAATATCACTATTTACTATATTTGTGGTTGAATACGGATCCAAATATCCTCGGATACTAACACAGAGCGGATAGTTTGAATATGGATTTGCATCCATTTAACTCTGTTGTATATAAATATCCATTTGTTGATTCTAGGAAACAAATCATATAATGAGATATCTAAATATAATAAGTATACTAAATTCTACTCATATAGATAAATAGTAATAAAACTACATTGTTAGTCATACAAATTATCATACCAAATTACTACAAATCAACAACCACATTAATTATGTGTGCATCATTAGTATTAAAGATAAAACATAGGTTATTAATTACTCATAGACACAACTTTTAAATTTCTTTAACCTTTTAAAGTTGAATGCCAAGTATTAAAAAACCACATTAAATTAATGCCATTAGTTATACAAAAAATATTTAAAATTTTTATTTATATATCCATATTAATATTAGAATTATTTTTAATCATTATTTTTAAAGAGTTTTAATGGTCCATATTATATAAAATCGATCATAATAACTAAAATTAACATAATTAGCCATATTAAATTAATGTCATTAGTTATATAAAAAATAAATAAATCTTTATTTATAATATATTTTTATTAATATTTAAATTAATATTATTAGTTATCACTTTTAAATGTTTTTAATGGTACATATTAGTAAAATTACAAATCAATACTATTAGTTATTAGTCTTAGAAACAACTTTTTAATTGTTTTACCTAGTGCTATATTTTTCATGGATACAAATGTTATCGGATATATAAATCTGGAATCAGATAGAGAAAAATAATAGAAAACATATTCAAATATATCTATTTACTATCGCATTAGAAATAAATACAAATATCTATACTATACTCCTCCGTCCCTAGATAACTGTCGTTCTCACTTCTCAAGAACTAACCTTGACTTATTTTATATAAAAAACTATTAATATTATGGTACATAATTAATATCATTAGATGTGAATTCAGATAATTTAAATTTTCATAACTCTATTTTCACCCCTACGTGTGCCTAGTACACGTTAGACATGCAGTGTTATTCAGAGTAGCAAGCGTACGTACGCTGATTGACCATTCACTAGCTGAGAGTAGCAAGCGTACGTACGCTGAGTGACTGCAAATCATGCATGATCCTCTACAGGATAGGTGCCAGACCTGTCATGACACTGTCGCTCGACCAACTTTTGCATAAAAGAGATTCTGCGGGGCCGCCCGCCAGATCGGTCGGTCGAGGTAGGCCATGGGTGCATGCAGGCAGACAACGACATGGCTCCCTCGCGCGCCACTCATAGCAGCCGAGTCAATTCGTTTTGAGTTTAACTAATTTTGTATTAAGATTTGCATTGAAAATATACTTATTTAGTATAAATACTTTTTCCATAAATTTAGCTAAAACTTCAACAGCTTGACTAAAAATGCATCTAGGATTTTTTTAAAACGAAGCTAGTATAAGGTTGCATTGCTTAAGCTTCTAGAAAGTGCTTCTACCATCAAAAGACAACACAAATCAAAGAGGTGGAATCTGAAGCTGTTTTTTTTTAGAAAAAAACTCCTTTTATGTAGTGCAATCTTCACAGTATATTAGTCCTGCTTTTGATTTTCAGCTTTCTATTTTTTAACATGGTTGGAAATAGAGAGATGTTTCACACCTGTTTTTAAAGAGATACAAATAGAGTAGATTTTATAGTTGTGTCAAGCAAACAACATACAGCTTTTCGTACCATATATTAGCTCATGCTGGGGATGCTTGAGATGACCCTGTGGCCGGCCTGTACAGGCTGCATGAACCAGTCCCGGTCGTCTGGTAAAGAATGAAGCAACGTTCAAGGGTCCTTCATCGCTTGCGTCCTAATCAGCGATCTAGTGGCTCGCCGAATAAACCAGTCTTCATCCTATTGAGCTACTGTGTACTGATCAGCTAATGATTCCACTTCACAGCCTACTTCGACACAATCGATGTGTTCCCGATGCATAGTATTGGTGCTCAGTTTTGTGACCGGTGGAAAGGTATTGACCCCTTCTGTTTTAGGGCTCGTTCGATTAAGGTGGATTGAGCTCAAGAAAATTATTCCCACTAATTAAATCTATACAAATTAGATAATTAATCTGGTTGGGAATTGTTCTAGGTAACTGTTCCTTTGGTCAAACGAACAGGCCCTTAAATTACTAGCAAACCTTGTCTCGCGTTGTAACGGAATCCAATATATATTGAAATCGGAGCACGTATTGTCGCTACATGCGAGTTATTCTTACTCGCCCGCTCGTATCAGCACGACTCATGAGTTTGGATCACATACAAGATATAGAGGACACAACCAATGCAACCTGCTTGATTTGTGTCCATCACCGTTAGCTAGCAAGATGCGAGTTGTTACAACTCGTATGAGTACAAGTCATATGAGTCCAGATCATGTAAGCGAGATAGAAGAAACTATCAACTATCGGGAGTTAGGGAGAGGTGAAAAATAAATAAAATTTTGGCTCTTTAATATTAGACCCGTTTGGATCCTTGGAATCGAATTCATTCCAATAAATTATAACTTAGACACATGTTAATTAAGCTAATATGGTTGTATGTGGAATATAATTGTATACTATTGTTAGCCACGCAAGAGAGATGCTTATACGTTGCATTTCTACTATAGGGAAGTGAGTTGAAGAGCGTGCTATAAGTTAAAGAGTAGAAACATAGCATGGTGATCTATAGAATCAATTTTCATCTTCCTCCTTATGAATTTGAGATATGCTTATATGTGAACTTTGAAAAGTTGTGGACTGTCAAATTCTAAGTCAAATGGCCTAATCCATTAAGTATATTTCAATTCCTCCAAAATGAAGGGATCCAAACAACCCCTTAGATATATAGATTTTATATTGGTTATATTTATATGAAAAATAAAAGACCACCACAGCGGATAAACAACGGGAAGAGAAAAAGGAAACATAAAAATAAAAAAACTCAGAATAATAAAAAATACGAAAGGAGAAAAAATATCATAAATTAGAAAAAAACAATTAAAAATAGAAAGAAAAAACACTCAGAAACAGAAACACACCAGAAGGAAAGCCACTCGGAATTGAAAATTCCAAGCACAAATGGACCAAAGAAACACAAACCGACCAAAAAAACATGAACGAAAAGCTTATTTTTCCCTTGCTTCCAAAAAAACTAAAGAAACACTATTGGCAATCCTTCGAGTTGACGAAATTAATAAAATTCTCCACGAACGTATTGAATAATATAATAGGAAAGTAGGGATTGAGAATATCGGTCGCGTAGTGCAAGTGGGGGATGGGATTGCTCGTATTATAAGTCTTGATGAAATAATGTCAGGTGAATTAGTCGAATTTGTAGAAGGGACGAGAGGTATTACTTTGAATTTGGAATCCAAAATATTAGGATTGTATTAATGGGTGGTGGGTTGATGATACAAGAGGGTTTTTTTTTTCTGGAATGTATCAATAACCTAGACCTAGATGACTTGTTTTCCTTTATCTTGCATATTGACATGCTGTCCCTGCTAAGACAATGTTAGCATCCCCGTTCTGGAGTTCTAAATTAGCATAAAAATCACTGCAAATCAAGCTTTGTCGCCACCGCATCACCGATTCACCGCTCCAGCCTCCAGCTTGTTGCTACGGAAACATACCAAACAAACGGACCAAAAACACAGAGCAAGTTTACAGTTAAAAAGAATGCGGAGGACGAGACAAAAGCATGGAATTTTTTTTTGGCTCGGTATCTCCTACAACTAAAAAGAAAGAAAGTAAAACCACCGTTTCGTGTGACAATCATCACTCCGTCGGTCCGCCCCTCCCCTTACAATACCGGGCGTAACCTCGCTCCGCGCCATCGCCGCACGCGCCCCCTACGCCCGTCTCCCTTCCAAGGAAAAAACGTTGGCGGCTGCTGCGAGCGGTCCGCGGCGGCGGCACCCCTCCTCCTCCTTCTCCTCCGCCCTCCCTCCCCTTCCTCTCCCTCTCTCCCCTTCCCTCCCGAGGCGACGGTGCCCCCTACGGGTGGCACGCCGGCGTGGGTGGGGCCCGGTGACCTCCTTCCTCTCCCCCATCCTCCGCACAGGCTCCTCAATGCCTCCTCCAGTTGGGGAGCGTGCGCTCCTTTGATCGGCGAAACCCTAGGTACGGGCCAAACCCTAAACTGCAGCATGCGCTCTCTCCCCTTCCCTAAACGCGCCCCCTGGCTGCAACGAGCATGGTCGCCCAGTGTCCATCGTCTCCTATTGTTCTCCTATGCAGAACTGATATCCTTCCCTGTACATTGATGATTAATTATTTCATTCATGTCATCTACCGAGGCTTGGGGATTGTGCAATGATGGTTCTTTAAAGACTGAGACAATGGAATTGTGCAGTGATGATTATATAATTATTTTATTCTTCCATGAATCTTGCTATTTTTGGTGCCTTTTGTGGTGACTGTGTCGTTATATTACTTGCACATTTTATCCATTTGTTAGTCGGTATACATCAATTGTCAATGATGTCTTTCCTTCATACGATTTATCGGTTGTTCTATTACTGAGCACACACCCCATTGCCAATGATGTATTAGCAGTTGGGCTTACTAGGAAGGCAATTTATTACTTGGTGAACTGCAATATTAGGGTCATTTTTTTCTTTAAATTCCTAGGACATACCTATGCATTGCCTACGATCTATGATTCATATCCTATGGTTCTCACAATAATTGGTACCATTACTTACCTCTGTCATTTTTGGGGGGGTTGTAAACTGCTTTGCTCCATTTCATGATTGGTTGAGTATGCAGTTTAGGGACTACGCACAGAAACAATTCGGTATTCCCTAGGTCCCTTCAAAGAATATCTTACATGTGCTCTTCTATGCGTTTTTAGCCTTTACGCTCATTTCCCATGGCATTATTGAACAGGCACTAGGCATTATTGAACAAGCAACAAGGTATGCAAAACTAATTTAGATTCTAGACTTTTAGGTCATCGAATTATTAGTGCTAGATTATTTTATTACAACTGTTAAATTTTGTTATGCAGCATCGGATTATTTGAATGGTAAACTGAAACATTATATACTATTTCAGTTCTACATTAGAGCTACACTTTTGTAACCCTTTTGCAAATTTATTTTCTCATCTTCCCTCAGAAATTGTTTCCAAATAGTCAACCTGTGCTGCGACAACTCGATGATAGATTGTCATAAAATGAAGATTCTCTCTTTTCTTCAATGTAATCTGACTGATCTATGTTGTAGTGTAAAGTGATTCCATATTATACGTTGCCATTTTCCGTGCATTATATCCTGATATCTGTCTCACAATAATCTCTGTCCCTCTACTATCAGATATATTTACAGATCACCTTAGTGTTCAAAGGATGACTAGGTATTTTGTTTCCCATTTCTTTTCAGCTGTTGTCACATTACTAATATTTGTCTATGCTTTGCTGCAGTGAGCAGGTAATTCAACACAGAGGAGGCAATCTCATTTTTGTAGTGAAAAAGAAAATTCAGAGATTTAAAGTTTACGAATACAACCCTTTTTTAACCTTACAAGCTTGGCTGCAATAAATAGGAAGTGCCTTCAGCCCTTCATATTGTAAGTTGCAGTTTCCTCTTAGTTGGTTGCAACTACACATTGATGGTGCATCATAAATCAGAGGGTGCTAATTGCTTTTGTCCTACTTTATGCATCAATTTAGGATATGCAACCAGACTTGAAATATTTGTTTTGGCTTGTAGTTTATTTCCTTTTCCATATCCTGTGTATCCTAGCTTATGGCCATTGGGAGACCAGGTAATTGCTTGATCAATTTGGTGATCTTTTTTACTCCATATGTGTCTAACTAATGTTACCTTTTTTGCTTTTGTTTTAATCTTGCAAGCTGGGGGCTAATAACATGAGCGATTTATTTGTCTAATAATTGCTGGGGGCTAATAATTGCCTTGATTTGGCTTATACTCTACCACACCCAATGTTTGTGATATTGCCTAGACAGAGGTAAACATAGCTACAAATTGACCTTCACATCTATTCTTCAATTATACTATGTTAAATACATCTGCATTGTTAGGTTAAGTTCTTGGCTGTTGGAGAAAGGACAGGGATTGGGCTAACTCTGGAGTTACCGGTTTTGTCTAATTTTTTTTGGATGACTCCTCTGCTTTTTTCTTCAGTATCTTCAGACTTTCATGTGCCACCAGATTGAAGACCAATTGGATGGTTTCTTTTATTTTTTACTTGATTTTAGATTCTCCTATCTCGCGACGCTAGATGAATCATATTTAGTCCTCATTTTCCCATGTCTAGCGGTGGTTGTACTCAATCTAATGTTTCTTGCAGTCCTGCTCCATGAAAGGTACGATGCTACCTTAGAATAGTCGTGCTCCATTCCAATGTTGCACTGAATTTGTATAGCCTACAATTCTTCGAGCACCTGATAGTGGTTATCTACCCTTTATACTGAGGACTGGATTTGAGACTAGCCAAGGGAAATCAATGAGAACTATCCTATTTTCAATTCAGAGGGTGGCATATTTTTCTTCAGTAATAAAAGTAAGTTAGTTGAAGGCATGAAAATCCGATTCTATCATTTTAATGACATGTTAAATAACAAGGAAAATGGCCTATTCAGATAACCTATTCAAATAAATTGTGAGCATCCTACACTGCCGGAGCACTGAATTGTTGCAGGGCAACAACGAAGTGCAGAGGTATGAGCCTGCGTTGAGGGGATGGCATGACGTCAAGTTTAGCGGTACCAACTGAAGGTCTTGTTTTCTGTACCAACTAATAAATTTTGGTTTGCTTCATCATGTTATTTGGGGAATAGGACACACCATTATCTACAATTGTCTTGGGTACAAAAGCTTTATCTAATTATTTGCAAGGATAAGAAGAAGCAGGTCCTTTTATTGGCTAAATTTGTAAAAAAAATACCTATTGTAGGAGCACATTCTAACAATATTCCATATCAGTGTAGTGGGCGGATGGTTGCATGGAAAAAAGGGAGAAAACCACTCTTGGTAAGAATAAACTCAGCTTTGCAATCTGAATGTTTTTTTAATCTCTAAGTTTTATTGTCTACTCTGCTTCACGCAATATATTTCTACTATTTTTCAATTTGATCGGTCTACAAGATCCGTTAGTCCTTTTCAAATAATGAATTCTTGTTTAAGATACCAAAAAAAGGCATCATAGCTTATTGACTTTTCTAAAAACCATTGTTTTTTTTCTTTGCCAAAGTAATTGTTGTTCTTCGAGTAGATGACATAAATAGTATGGTAAATGCATCCAACAATTGTTTTCATTCCTTGCCGCAGCAAAATCACAAACTGTACCTGTATCCCAATCACTTGATTATTGTGCTCCCTCCTATGATTGTGTTTGATGGATGCCTGTTATTTGGGATTTTAAGATCTTGCTGCTCCGGTAAATTTGTTTGGGCTCTTTACTGCAATAAATGTTAACTGCTTTCAGTAGCTTCACAGATTTTTGCAGTCTTATTATCTTTTTACCTTTTCACTTATTCATATAGTGTAGGATTAGATTGATCTGATAAATGGGAAAAGAAGCTAACAACCATAACCCTATATCACACAACACACAACAACCGCTGATATATGATGAAATGGAATATGATTTGTGAATGCTACCTTGTCTTAGATATCACTCCTATCAATTCACATACCTATTATTGGCCATATAGTTTTTTTAGACCCATCATTACTCTTTTCCATTCACATGCCTCTTGGCCATATAGTTTTTTTTGACCCATCATTCAATTGAATTAATATTTCTTGTTTTCAATAATCTGGAGGTTCGCAATAAACCTGATAGCTTTCGATTTATTAAGTTGACGCTCATAACCTGATGGCTTTTGATTAATTAGATTGACGCTCATAGCCTGATGGCTTTTGATTTGTTAAGTTTAAACTCATGTCATGTTTCCGAAAGATAAAATCGTACCTAGGCTATTCTCATGCAAATGAAACTGTGTACCGTACCCTTCTGATGTCAGAAATGACAGTTCCGGTACTCTAATTAGTTTGAACTAAGATTCATATTTGTATCTCAAAATAAATAAATAAAATTTCCTGCTCACTTTAGAAAGTACGAATGCCCTTCGAAATGCAAGTCACTGATGTTCTTGCTGAATGTTTTTGGTTGATTTAAACCTTAAAAGTTCAAAATTTGACCGTTTCTTTTATATACTGCATAAGCTGCTAGAAATTAGAAGAAATGCTCCCCTCAGCTATTTTCTTTTTTTTTTTAGAAAATTTCCACTTGACTAAATAAGATAGCAACTGAGGTCAATCAAAATTGTTTTGTATTATCACAGATTGAACCCTTTATGTCTCAGTACTGTATTCAAAGAAACCACTCTTGACAGCACTCACACAGTGCTTGCAATATACACATAAAAACAACAGATTGCTTCTTTCTGCTTCCTTACGTCTAACAATTTCTTCCTACAGATGCAGCATCATCAAGCTCGCAGTCATGGTCGCCCTAATCATGTGCCCAGGCAAAGGCCAGACTTGAGAATCCCACAAACCAAAGACAATCTTTTCCTCAACTCGTTAACCTTACATGATTCCATTTTTTCCAACAGGTTCCTCCACCTGTTGCACATACACTGGTAGAGAACAGAGCTTTACTCCCGGTGGGGAACCCCCTCTAGTCTCGGTTCCCCACCCGAGAGCAAGCATCCAGGACTAAAGGAGGGTCCTTTAGTCCCGGGTCAGGAACCGGGACTAAAGGGGGACCTTTAGTCCCGGTGGGTAACACCAACCGGGACTAAAGGTGCCTCCTGACATGCCACGATGGCCGGCACCCTTTAGTCCCGGTTGGTAATACGAACCGGGACTAAAGTTTTTTTTTTCTTTTTTCTTTTCTTTTCATTTTTTTGTTTTCTTTTCAAAATAGGTTTTCGAAGTCGTATTGTACGCTACTAATTATACATTTATACGCGCGTATAGTATGTTTTGGTTCAAGCACAATGAACATATTAAATCACACAATTCAAGCATAGATTGACCAGGGGCAAAAACGCGTTGACTTTGCTACAGTTAAGGGCAAAATCACAAAGTTAGAAAAGCGAGGGCAAAATCACAATTACACATGTGTGTAAGGGGCAAGAACACCATTTTCCCTTATTTATAACAGATTATTACTTGTCACCCTACTACGTTTCTAAACTATGTTAATGAGGTCCTTTTGGCTTAAGGTTCATTCCTTGCAACAAAAAGATGCTCTCAAAAAAAGAATTTGGAAATAGATATTACAGGGTGCACATAGGTTCATATGAATGTTGGGATGCCTGGTAGTAAACAGCAGACCAGGTTGCGTTTTTATGTTCTAACATATGCTCAGTGGCTTGATCAATTTACTAATTTATTCAGCCACAGATAGTTTATGTTCACAAACAGTCATTACTTATTGTCTAACTATGGTGTTCTTACTCAATGAAAAGAAAATCCAATTTGACCGATTCTGTATCCTATCAGCTATATTTGTATTCCTGTGTTCCTAAAGAAAAAGTAGAGGTTTCAGTTGCTTTAAAATCGGCTGCACTATTCTCCAAAAAAAAAAAAATAACGGCTGCACTAGACTTCAGCCACCTACTAGACGTCATGCATCCAGCGTGGGCCTAGTGCCTTCTTCCATGGTAGTCTGTAACATTTAAAATTTGTGATGTGCACCTGACAGAGGATTTCATGCTATGAATTTATGATTGACATGTATGCTTCTTCTACACTAGGATGAGTGCTCTAATTCATTCATTCGTTGAATTCAAACTATTTATTTTATATGATTTTCATAAAAGTGAACTCTTCCTTTTCGGCCAAGGAAAAGATTATGAGGCTCAATACTCAGAATTATTCGGTTGCAAATTATGTTCATATCCCTTTCGTTATTTGGGCATCCTGATGCACTATAGGAAGTTGAATAACAATGATTGGAAGTTGATTGAGGATAGAATAGAGAAAAGACTTAGTGGTTGGAAAGGCAAACTCCTTTCATCTAGAGGGCGGCTTGTTTTAATAAATTCAGTCATTTGAAGCTCACCTATGTTCATGCTTTCTTTTTTTTAGGTCCCAAAAGGTGTCCTTAGAAAAATAAAGTACTACAGGTCAAGGTTTTTCTAGCAAAATGATCAGAATAAGAAGAAATATAGATTAGTGAAATGGAGCATCCTATGTCAACCAAGAGATCAAGGAGGTTTGGGAATTCAAAACTTAGACATACAAAACAAAGTGTCTTTTAAGTAAATGGTTAGGAATAAAACTTTGAGCCAAGTAAACAAGAAAGCTGGTGACTCACACTTTTGGTCTAGTCTTATGGGAGTCAAGAACCATTTTCTTCATCTAGGGAGGTTCAAACTAATCAGTGGGAACCAAATAAGATTTTGGGAAGCTAAATGGTTAGGTGCCAGGACTTTTAAAATCCAGTATATGAATTTATATAATATTGTACGACGGAAGCAAGCGACAGTGGCCGAGGTGCTTAGTTCAACTCCGCTTAATGTATCCTTTAGGAGGGCATTAGTGGGAAACAAATTATTTGAGTGGCACAGCTTAGTCGGGAGAATAGCACATATCAATCTAAATGAGGGTTTGGGTTTGTTTGTGTGGAGTTTACAATAAAACGTATCTTTCTCGATTAAGTCTTTGTATCGTCATCTTATCAATAACAACATAAACGTTACACAAGCAATATGGCATATGAAAATTCACAATAAAACATATCTTTCTCGATTAAGTCTATGTATCGTCATCTTATCAATAACAACATAAAGGTTACACAAGCAATATGGCATATGAAAATTCGCCTCAAGATAAAAATCTTCATGTGGTATTTAAAAAGGGAAGTGAAGACAATCTGGCCATGAGGAATTGGAATGGTAGTAGAGTTTGCTGCTTTTAGGATAAAAATGAAACTATCTAACATTTGTTCTTTGAATGTCATTATGCCCCTTTCCTTTGGCGTGCAGTCCACGTTGTGTTTGGTATCAAGCCCGCTTTGACATTCTTACCATCTATTTGGCAGTTGCTCGAAATCGGGGGACAAAAACCATAATTTGGCCTTATTGACTGGGGCTGCTGCTCTTTGTTGGGCAATTTGGCTAATAAGGAAGTGTTTAATAGATATCTCCTGAAAACTTTTTGTAGGTTCTATTCCGAGGAACATGCTGGCTAAGGTTCTTTACTCTATTGCAGCTCGTGGATGATGTCAAATATAAGATCCTTAAGGCATGTCGAGTCAAAATCCTGTTCCATGGAGTTCTTCACATCAAATGATGGTCTTTTATTTTCCGTTTACAATAATATTGTGGAACTGTTGTAAGCATTTAAAGTGGATGTATTTATTTAACTTAGGACTGATGCCTCTTCTTTGAAGAGGACTGACGCCGGAATTTTCCATTATCTAAAAATAATAATTCATGACAATCCTATATACACAACATTGTGCCTTGTTCCAAGACATTGCACCTTGAACGATCTCGAAAGAAAATAAAAGGTAATGCAGCAAATGGACTGGTACATGAACATAGTACGGCCACACCACGGAATATATACATGTATGTTTCGGATGGCTGCGGCTGCAGAATATAAGTTGAACCTTATACCCATAGCATGTGTTTGGATGGGTCCAACTGGTTTGGAGAAGGTTCAACCCAGATTGGGAGGTGTTTAGATCGGAGGTCCCCAACCTAGGTCGAACCAAGTAGGCAAATATTCGCCGTAGATGCGGGTCGAGCCGGTTTCGCAAAATTCAGCGGACAGGGTCCGACCCAGTTCACCTCCGCGCATTCCTCTCTCTCTCTCTCTCGCGCGACGCATTCACACCCCCGTACCCTGTTCCTCTCTCGCACGGCGCATCTCCACTCGCAGGCGCAACTCCAGGGCACGACTCCTGGCGGCGTAGGGGAGGAGACCGCTGGCCATGCGCGGCGGCAGCTCGCTCCCCCTCCCGGCCGCCCCTCCTCCCTCTGGTTCTTCTCCTCCCTCCATGTCTCCTCCTCCCTTTGTCCCTTCTCCCTCTGGTTCTTCCTCTACCCTCTTGCTGAGAGCGGGCGAGCATAGGGCAGCAGCGCGGCTGAGCGCGGGTGGCAGATCAGGCGAGCTCTGCCGGTGGCGCATGCGGCAGAGCCGGTGAGCAGCCACAGCGGCGACCATCTCGCACCAGTGGCGGGGAAAGGAAAAAAAAGCTGAGGACAGGGAAGAAGAGCTGACAGTATGACGTGCGTGTTCCACATATCATGCATCCAATCCCACCAGACCCATACCTTCATCCAAACAAAAAAAATAGGGTGAACCCAACTGAAAGAATTAAGATGCCCAAGAGGGAGGTGAATTGGGCTAATTCTAAATTTCTTTGCAATAATTTAGTCCTACGGTTAGCCCAATTAACCCCTTGTACCTAGAAGGTGTTTCTATTGATCTAACGCACAAAAGTTTAGCAACCTATGTTCTAATCCTATTCTAGCATGATAATTCTATGAAAGTAAATGACAAGAATTGAATTGTTCAAAGTAAATGCTCAAAGTAAAGACAGAAGGAGGAACGCGGCGATGTTTTGCCAAGGTATCGGAGAGTCGCCACTTCCCACTAGTCCTCGTTGGAGCACCCGCGCAAGGGTGTAGCTCCCCCTTGATCCGCGCAAGGATCAAGTGCTCCCTATAGGTTGATTCTTTGATACTCCGTTGCGGTGAATCACCCACAACCGCTCACAACTTAAGTTGGGTCATCCACAAGCTCCGCCGGATGATTACCAATCTCCTAATCACCACCAAGCCGTCTAGGTGATGGCTCACCAAGAGTAACAAGCACGAACTCTCACTTGACCATGACAAGCCTAATGAGAAGGGTGGATGCACACTTTGCTACTCTTGCTTTCACTAATGAGGGCTCTCTTTGGGATTCTCAAATCTCAATCACCTCACTAGGACCTTGTTCTTCTTGGCACTCTCAAAGGTGTTTCTCAGTTGTTGGAATGAGCAAAAGTACCCCCACACACAAATGGATGAAGTATTTATAACTATGGCTAAAAAACAAACCGTTATGTGCCTCTACGGGGTGACAGGATGCTCCGGTCATGTTGACCGGACGCTCTGGTCAGTTCTCCTCGAACTCTAGTGTTTAAGTTGTGACTGGACACGTCCGGTCGTGATTTTCCCTCTCTGGAACCTTACTGGAGTCGACCGGACGCTGGGACTCAGCGTCCGGTCACTTCACCTCTTAGTGTCCGGTCGCACCAGATGATTTCACCTTGATCAAATGAACTGACCGGACTCTACGCCAGCGTCCGGTCACCTCGAAGCCAGCGTTCAGTCAGTATTTGACCCTCCATTCACTTTCAACTCTTGATCATATGTGAATGAAGTTTGCTCCAATAGATCTAAGGGCTTTTTAGGAGCTACCTAGTGCTAGATTTAGCAAGTGCTCACCACACCTAACTCACTAGACTCACCTAGGTCAAGCTACCCGTCCATACCCCCCTTAATAGTATGGCCAAAGGAAAAAAACAAAGTCCTAAACTACTCTAAGTATCTCCTCAACACCAAATGACACTTAGAACTAGTCCATCCTTAACCTTGTCGTCCATCCTTTGAAAACCAAAATGATTTCCATCGTAGGGGTATGACCACCATGATAGCCCAATCGATCTCCATTACCGTGACCTAACTTAATTTGTCTATGCAAAACATAGGTTAGTCACAGTAATCACGTATTGTCATTAATCACTGAAACCCAACTAGGGGCCTAGATGCTTTCAATCTCCCCCTTTTTGGTGATTGATGACAATACCACCTCGAGTATGTGAAAGAGATGAGATTTTAACATGCTTGGATCACATAAGCTTTTGTCAATAAAAACAAAAGAGTTAGGCAAGCTTATATGACCCAAGCCAACATAATGTACTCCAAAGGTATGAAATAAGCATGAGTACAAGTAAAAAGCTCACTTGCATCAGAGTTAAACGTGGAAGCAAAGCAAATGAGCATAACATAAGTGATATGACATATACAAGATTCAAAGTAGAGAGCACACATGTCAAATATCACGATCACGTAGATATCACTATCACATAAATATAGTTTGATGCGTAAATGTAAACACACGAATGCATAATAGTGTATCACACATAAAAATCAAATAGAATACTAAGCTCCCCCTAAGTCGCTCCCCCTAAGTCTAACATACTCGATCCCTCTCCTCCTTTGGCATCAAACACCAAAACCTAAGGGTCGGTCGGCGGGGCTGCAGTGGACGAGTCGGGCGCTGAGGTACAAGGAGCGAGCTAGAACTGTGTGCCATCATCATCTGATCTGGAGCTCTAAGCAGTCTGACCCTCTGTAGCTGGAAGCAATGCTGAAGCAGTCTAGGTTGGATCTATAACTGGCGTTGCCTGCTCTGATGATGCAACAAACGAAGGAAGCATCTCTGTAGTCCTGGTAATAGGTGCAACTATGGAAGGACCTGGGACATATAGCTCTGGCGGAGTAGGCTTCCCTATCAACTCACTAAATGAAACACCAAGGCTTCTAGAAACTGGGGTGAGCACTGATGAACTCTGAGGTAGAGTAAAGCCCATATGAAAAGGAGTGAACTATGGGGCTAGCACTGGCGAAGCAAACCACTGGAACACCTGCTCTATAGGTGAAGGAAACTATGGCGCTAGCGGTCCCTGACTCTAAAGCCCACTAGGCTGTAAAGCTGGAGTCATAGAAGTGGTGGTAGGCTGACCAAGTTGGGGCGAAGGCTGTGGCAGTGGAGCCCCAATAGATGTCATAACATGCTGCATAAACCCAAGTAACTGCTACTACATGAGAAGTTGCTACTGATGCATGGCCTGCTGTTGCTGTTGTATAGCCTACTACTGCTGGATCACCTACTGCTATCGCTAGAACTCATCCTGCCTAGTCTAGAACTATGGGAAAGTAGCAGCGGTCTCCTGAGCCTGGCAAGCCTAATCCTGCCTCATTTGCTCAAGTATGGCAAGTAGAGTGAGGTCTGTCTATGGTGCAGGTGGAGCTGAGCTAGAGCTACTGGCCTCATGGTCATATCATCATGGAGGCATCTGAGGGATATCATGGTAGTCCTTATCTGAGCTGTCACTAGGGTCGCTCTCGACCATCCCCTCCTACTGAGCATCTAACTGCTCCTCCTCAGTAGCTGCTATGCCCCTGATAGTCTTATCCCGCTGGGCTGCAGTCTCAGGCACCTCTAGATGACGGCGCGGCTAGCTAGGAGTCCTCACTGCACTATGAGGAATCATCTGAGTCATGTTGTATGCAGGGAACTCTGTAGTAGCACCACTATACTCTGCCAGCATCTCAGGTGGCCTCATAGTAACTGTCCAATGGATCAAGAATATAATCCAGTGAGCATATGGCAGCTGCTTGTGACCCTTGAACCCCTCTGCAATAGTATCCTCCATCTCTGATAGAAGGAGATCCCAAATGTCAAACACAGTCTGCTGCATCAGAGAGTTCAGTAGCCATAGCTGTATGCGAGTTAAGCCCTCGCGATACCCCATCCTCGGTAGCAGTGTCCTTCTCATAATAGCATCCAGCACTCTAGCTGTAGGAGTGAGATCACTGGGTGTCCTGCTCGACCCCTCACCAAAAGGCTCTATGAAGCAATGGCAGACTAGATCTGTAGGAGGCACAAGACCACTGTGAGGGCGTCTAGGAGGCGCTGTCTATCCATAGCAAACCTCATGAAGCCAGATGGGCTGCTCCTGAAGCCTGAGTATCTCTCTGACCCTAGAGCTCATTAGCATATAATCTCTGCCTCTAAAAGGAAAGTGAATGAATCTGTGCTGCGGGTCAATCCAGAGTGTAGCATAGAACTGACGGACCCAAGATGGAACATATAAGCCTGTCGATCCAAGTAAATCTGTCAGCCCTAGCAGGTAAGCTAAGTAAGGGCGAATATGCTCTCCAGCTGCTGCTACAATAGACTCAATGTTGCACACCCTCTATGGTCTGAATATAGCCCCACTATTAAGATATGCATTATAAAAAATCTTCCTACAGTGGTATGTAGAAGCCCTCTAAAGCTCGGTCATCCCTCCTCGGTGGGAAGCACTGCTCAAAGTTCACAAATCTGAGCTACTACACCTGCTTGGCCATGGCGGCCCTCAAATCTAGATGAGTCACTGGAGGCGGACCCTGTGGTCTAGGCGGCGAACGAGAACCCCTCCGCTGTGTCTCTAGCCTCGGTGTGACTAGAGCACAGGTACGACCAGAGCGGTGAAGCTATGGCTGAGGTGCCTGCTCTGTCTCCTCGGCATGCTCTCCCTCCTGAGTCTACTCCGCTGGCTGTGACTGCTGTTGTGACTCCCCCTGAGACTAACTCTCATCAATTGCCACACGCCATCCTCCAACCATGACAATCCCAGCTGGACCACCATGACGGCGCTCAACCTGCTCAAGTGCAGCCCTCGTAGATGGTGAAAGCTGATCTGCAATAACAACACCACTCCGAGCACCTCCTCTCTCTACACGCTCTGCGGCCTCCACAACTGCGACTGCTCTCGCTGTATGTGCATCAGGGTACTTGCGCTTCTTTGTCGCTAACTTCTTCGTCGCCTTGCCTTTTGCATCTATAGGCTAGCTAGGCAGGGGCCTCTGATCCTTGTCACCGGGACCACCTCTGACATTCTTGACATGAGCCATCTGATGGATCTTAAAAGAATAACTGCCGCTGACAAAGATCAACTGTCAACTATCACTTCTGAGGCTTGGCCTTGATCCGTACTCGTGAGCTTGGCCCCAAGTTAACTGTTAACTACCAAAGGGACCACAACGACACCGACTCGCTGCACGATAGAATATATAGGATATACAAATAAATACATTATATCTAGAGATACGAAACCTAAGAAAGCAAGTAATAGATACAAAATAGAAATCGAGGGCATGCTACCTGACGAACCGACGAATCGATGAGAAGAGGAACGAATCGAGGAACCACTAGATCAGCAATGTGAGGCTAGGGTTGGGTGAGACACCGTTGCATTGGATCAGGCGTGGATCAGTAGCTTGGGTTCCAGTAGGGCTCTAGATGCGGCGCTAAAGTAGGGCAGTGGCTCGGTAGTGCTAAGGCACAGCGTGGGCGGTGGCCTTGGAGCACGGTGCGGGCGTTGCGGGCGCAGCGGCATAGATAGGGCATGGCGGCGTGGCGAGCATCACGGGCTCACGTTGGGAAAAGTAGTGCGGCGCTAGAGCTTGCGGCACAATGGCATGGGAGGATCGGCGACGCACGGGCGCGGGGAGACGCGGCGGTGCAATGGTCGGGCGACGCTGCTGTGGCGGTGTGGAGCTAGGGCGTGGGCACACGGTGGCTCAGGAGGCGGCGGCTATGATGCTTGGTGACGGCGGATTAGTGGCGGCTGCGGCTCTAGGTCAACTGGTGGCACGATTTATGGTGGCCCCCAACCATAATAGAAAAGGAAACAGGAAAGAGTCCAGAAATTGAACGTTCCCTATTGACCGGACGCTCCGGTGGCAGCGACTGGACGCTGCCACCTAGCGTCCGGTCAATTCCAGAGAGGTCCAAAACCCCTAGAATCATGACCGAGCGCGTCCGGTGAACACCGACCGGACGCAGCCAGAGTCCGGTGCAAGCAGTCTCCTTCATCTTCGATCGATCGGACGCTGAACAGTAGAGTCTGGTCACTCCATCGCAGTAGGTTCACCTCCTATGAACTGACCGGACGCTGGACATTAGAGTCTGGTGTAGCGTCCTGTCGACGAAATATGGTTGGCAGTCTACCTAGGGGTATACCCAAGGTAGTAGATTATCGGCAGACAGATGCACAAGCCCCCAAACAAGACGGTGACACAAGACAGACACGAGGTTTTATCTAGGTTCGGCCACCAAGAAGGCGTAATACCTACGTCCTGCGTCCAATTTGTATTGTTGTATGTCAATGAGAGATGATTTTTAGAGGGGTCCCCTGCCCGCCTTATATAGTCCGGGGGGCAGGGTTACAGATCTAGAAACTCATCCTAGTCAGTTACAATTGCCATATGTGGCTGGACAAGGATTCCTATTCTAACAGACTAGGATCCTGCTTGGTCACCAAATCTGTATTGATTCCTTGTGCGAAACTCCAATCAGGTTAACTGGGCCGCACGTCGTCTTTCGGGTGGACTGAACCCATCGATCCGGGCCAGCCCAAGCTTAGCCGTAAGGGTATAGGGGTTAATACCCCCACAGCTAGTCCCCGAGCATCATGTATTATCCTGCGACACGCCATTTTGACCTTCTCCGACAAGTGAGGCTTGAACCCTTGATGCCTCCGACCACCGTCATCACCGGAGAAGTAGGTTGTCCGAAGAATGTATGGTGCTCTTAAGAAAAAAGAACAAGAAAAAGATTTCTTGTCCTGAGAAGTGTGCCCACTTGTATTTCTGAAAAGAAATGGAAGTGATCTTGAAGCTTAGCGTCCTTGAACATCAGAAGCGTAGGGGTCGAAAAACAAACGCATTCACCACAAGGTGAAGTGTGCCCACTTAGTCCCCGAGCCTGGTAGTAGGTGACTTAGGCATGTGGTGCCAGGGTCTAAAAAGAATTCCTAGTTAAATTGAGAACCCAATCGTCGTACAGGCGATACGAGATGCACCGACAGGTGCATCATATCGATGTAGTCCCCGAGCTTGCTGGAAGGCGAGGTATGAGCCTTGTAGCAAGGTCTAAGTGAGAAAAAATATCCCAACTGTATGCGAGTTGCCAGTCACATGTAGTCGAGACACAAAGTCCCCGAGCCGTGGTCGGAGAGTGGTCGAGGCAGTCCCCGAGCTACGGTCGAGGAGCGAGACGCAAAGTCCCCGAGCCGTGGTCGGGGCAGTCCCCGAGCATAGGTCGAGGAGCGAGCGACGAAGTCCCCAAGCCGTGGTCAGAGAGTGGTCGAGGTAGTCCCCGAGCATAGGTCGAGGAGCGAGCGATGACGTCCCCGAGCCATGGTCGGAGAGTGATCGAGGCAGGCAGTCCTCGAGCACAAGTCGAGGAGCTAGCGACGAAGTCCCCGAGCCATGGTCGGAGAGTGGTCGATGTAGTCCCCGAGCACAGGTCGAGGATCGAGCGATGAAGTCCCCGAGCCGTGGTCGGAGAGTGGTCGAGGCAGTCCCTGAGCACAGGTCGAGGAGCGAGCGACGAAGTCCCCGAGCATAGCTCGAAATTCCTGCAATATAAATATGTAGAATAGTAGTACATGATGTATAAAATAATAAATTATGGAGAAAAAATCAGCGGTGAAGAAATAGCGTATGACGCTCAGCAATCATGTGCAAATGAGCATGATGTGATAAAGCAGTTGGTGCTTTGTAAACATCAGTGTTAATGTGAAGTTTGTGTTTATACTCAATATAAACTGCTCAACCAGTTAGTATGTAGCTGAGTCTCCAGCCCTAGCTAGCCCGTTAACCATAACGCGGGGCGCGGAGCCCGTGCACGTGTAGGAAGAACAAAGCGTCGCTAAGGAGCCGCTGCCGACCACCCATAACGCAGAGGGCAGATGCTCATGCACGTGTAGGGAGGAGCCGGAGACAGGGCCATCTCTAGAGGCATTGAGCGTCAAAATGACTGGTCGAGGATTTGTATTAAGTATAGATGTATGTTATATTTAAGATGGTATACATGGACAAACGTTATTTAAAGAATGATCATGACAAGGACGTTGTGGAGAAACGTCATAATGAAAATTATATTAAATATAAATATTAGAAGTGTACTTATCTTTGGATAGAAATCTGATCGGTGGCGATGAAGTTGTCCGGTCCTCGAGCTTTTCGGCCTGTTGTGATGGTGGTCGCGGTTATCATAGTGCCGTTCTTCGTGGCGATCATCATTGCGACGTGGTCTGGTGGTCGGAGCTCAGCGGAGCCACTCGGGACGTGGTCTGGTGGTCCGGTGGTTGGAGGTCGGCGGAGCCGCTCGAGACGTGGTCGATGTGGTCTGGTGGTCGGAGCTCGGCCGGTCGACGCTCGAGACATGGTCGACGTGGTCTGGTGGTCGGAGCTCGGCTGGTCGACGCTCGAGACGTAGTCGACGTGGTCTGGTGGTCGGAGCTCGGCTGGTCGACGTGGTCTAGTCAGAGCTTGGCGCTGTCAATCCACATGGAGCTGTCGTAGAGATCTAGAAAGCGTCGCTTGTATACGGACTCTTCGCTATTTTCTTGTTAGCAGATGGAAACGTACGCACCCTGGGACATGTACATCTTGGATTTGGATTGGTTGCTTGCTTGCTGAAAGTAGACTGAAGCGACAGTTCCCGTGTAGAAGCAAACAAGCCGCCGCATGGCGCCGTACGTGCAGATTGGCTTGCATGCATACGTGCAGATTGGCTTGCATGCATGGTCTTGTAGATTGAATCTTGGTAACTGGCGACGACGGGTACAGCGATGAGCAGCAGACATCATGCAAGATGCGGCAGATGCGGTGCACACGCCGACGGTGGCTGGTGATCCACGGTCGACGCGTGCTGCTCGGGGATGCGTCGTGGTTGTCGAAGGATGTCGACGCGATCAGCCGAGTTGCCACGAAGGATGTTGATCTTGAGGTCCATCTGGTTCGCCATGGATCAGCACGCACAACCCCTAAAAGGGGCCCCTACCTGGCGCGCCACTGTCGACGAAATATGGTCGGCAGTCTACCTAGGGGTATACCCAAGGTAGTAGATTATCAGCAGACAGATGCACAAGCCCCCAAACAAGACGGTGACGCAAGACAGACACAAGGTTTTATCCAGGTTCGACCGCCAAGAAGGCGTAATACCTACGTCCTGCATCTGATTTGTATTGTTGTATGTCAATGAGAGATTATTTTTAGAGGGGTCCCCTGCCCGCCTTATATAGTCCGGGGGCAGGGTTACAGATCTAGAAACTCATCCTAGTCAGTTACAATTGCCATATGTGGCCGGACAAGGATTCCTATTCTAACCAACCAGGATCCTGCTTGGTCACCAAATCCGTATTGATTCCTTGTGCGAAACTCCAATCAGGTTAACTGGGCCGCACGTCGTCTTTCGGGTGGACTGAACCCATCGATCCGGGCCAGCCCAAGCTTAGCCGTAAGGGTATAGGGGTTAATACCCCCACACTTCCGATCACTTTTTTTCCAGCAAATCTTCAAAGTCCTTCGTGCTGCCTATTCCCAATTAAGTCCCAACTTCAATGAGATACAAATAAACACCAATTGGGACTGATGTGAGTGACCTCTCTCAAACCCTCCAATTTTTCAAAATATTTTGTCTTAGGCTATAATTCTTTTTAGGAAAATAGGCAATAAGAGGGCAATTGAAGATAAACAGCAAAGCAACATTCATGCATATGCAATGTAATACTTGGAGGTAAATCTAGTTGCTTGTCAAGTTTGATCCAAGGTTAAGCTTCTTCACACGCTTTACGGTGATTATCTTAACCATATTAGACAAGCCTTATATGTATTACCAAAAATTAAACAAGTTGTATATTACAATGCAATGCAAGGGATAACACAAGCTCATTTTTTAGTGAAGTTACTAAAATCAAGAACATTGAGCTTATTCCGCAATCGACAAAACATCGCCTCATCTAGCGGTTTAGTGAAGATATCCGCCAATTGATCATCAGTCCTTACACCTTCTAATGAAATATCATTCTTTGTAACATGATCTCTAAGAAAGTGATGGTGGATATCTATGTGTTTGGTGTGAGAGTGTTGAACCGGATTATTTGCAAGTTTTACCACACTTTCATTATCGCACAAAAGAGGTACTTTTTCTAGAACTATACCATAGTCTAGCAAAGTTTGTTTCATATAAAGAATTTGTGCACAACAAGCACCCGCGGCAATGTATTCTGCTTCGGCGGTGGACAAAGCCACACTATTTTATTTCTTGGAGGACCAAGACACAAGTGATCTACCAAGCAAATGACACCCTCCGAATGTGCTTTTTCTATCAACTTTGCAACCGGCATAGTCCGAATCATAATAGCCAACTAATTCAAATATAGCTCCTTTGGGATACCAAAGGCCAATGCTTGGTGTGTGCTTAAGATACCTAAGGATTCTTTTAACGGCAATCAAATGAGTTTCCTTAGGATTAGCTTAAAATATAGCACACATACACACACTAAACATGATGTCAGGCCTAGATGTGGTTAAATATAACAAGCTACCAATCATAGAGCGGTAGAGAGTTTGATCAACCGTGTTACCTCCCTCATCTAGGTCAAGATGTCCATTAGTTGGCGTTGGTGTCTTGATTGGCTTACATTCATCCATCTTGAATCTCTTGAGAAGATCAATTGTATATTTCTCTTGAGAGATGAAAATCCCTTCTCTCATTTGCTTGACTTGAAAACCAAGAAAGAATGTAAGTTCTCCAATCATTGACATCTCAAACTCCTTCGACATCAATTCACAAAACTCTTTGCAAGAATCCTCATTTGATGATCCAGAGATGATATCATCAACATATACTTGACAAATGAAGATATGCCCATCAAACTACTTGGTGAATAGTGTGGTGTTGACCTTCCTAATGGTGAAGCCCTTCTCAATGAGGAAGTCCCAAAGGCGCTCATACCAAGCTCTTGGGGCTTGCTTAAGCCCATATATCACCTTGGACAATCTATAAACATGATTAGAATATCTAGGGTATTCAAACCCTAGGAGGTTGATCAACATAGACTAGTTCATTAATAAAGCCATTTAAAAATACACTTTTCACATCCATTTGATATGTTTCATTTCATGATGTGATGCATATGCAAGGAGGATACGGATGGCTTCTAGTCTTGCAACCGGTGCAAAGGTCTCTCCAAAATCCAAACCTTCAACTTGAGAGAACCCCTTTGCAACTTGTCGGGTACCATAAAAAGGGGTCCCCTAAGTGAAAACCGAAAAATCGCTTAGATCCTGTCGAAATCAAAGTCAAGAGACAACTATAGGCTAACCCCTAGCCTTGTCTGAGGCTACCGACTCTCCGCCTCGCTCAAGGACTCGCACGAAAGGCCTCGGATGGCCTACTGATTCTCTGCCTCACTCGAGGCCTCACATGAAATGCCTCAGATAGGCTACCGATTCTCCGCCTCGCTCGAGGCCTCGCACGTAAGGCCTCGGATGAGTAACCAATCTCCCTGATAGAATGTCATGTCCAATTAATGCGACCAACCACTCCCGTGACATCAGCTAGATGACGGCTCGACACAGTAGAGCGGCCGATGAGACAGGAAGTCGCATCAACACCATGCCATCCGAGACAGGATGGGGCAGGGGTTACCGGCCACTGTGCTTGGTACTGTGCCCATGACCGATGCCCGCACTGCACTGTGCTACCTAACCCCTGCTCTAGGAACAACGCGGAGTGGAGAGTCAAGTCTGGGTCACTATAGCCTCAGAATCAGTGTACAGGACCAACTGCTCCCTCCAACCCTCGGCAATCCACTTCAAGGTCTCGGTAGCCTCGGGATTCGTGCCCGCTGAGCCCCCCATGATGGCTCGGCCTCGGCACCAACTGAGCCTTGGTTCTTTACACTATCAACACATAGTGACTGGCGTGTTGCTCTAGTGCATCAAGGACAAAGACCGCTCCATCGACCATGCCACCATAGTGACAAGCTACAGGGCTCGGAAACGCCACCTCCGCTCATAGGACGCCGCATAGCGAACGCATGTGTCACCCCTATCCCCCTTCAACTATAAAAGGGAGTGACCAGGGCCATTTCTAGACATGCACGGATAGACGTAGACAGGCATAGACTCACGCACTCGTGCAAGCGACACTCTGTAACACACATGCTTCCCCGCTGCCTGAGATCAACATCTCAAGCAATTCACACTGCTCCACATAGAGACCTAGGACTAGCTCCCTCTCTCGCCCTGCTTGTAACCCCCTACTATAAGCACTTCGGTGCAAGGAATACAAGATTGATCTCTCAGACTGGACGTAGGGCACCTATTGCCTGAACTAGTATAAACCTTGTGTCTCTTTGCATCACCATCCAGGATTAGGGGCACACAGTATATTTTCACTACTTGGTTGAGGGCCTGCCGGTCCAAAACACTGACAGTTGGCACGCTAGGTTGGGGTGCTACTGTGTGTCATCTTCATCATCTTAACAAGTTCTGGATGGCAGACCCCAGCGACCACTGCATCTCAACACAATAATCTGGTTCGGGAGCCTAGAGTTCATGTCTCTAGGATATGAGTACGATATGGTACTCCTCTCACCCAGAGCCCCATCGATCATCGATGACGTCACGCCCCAATAGCCTAGGCGTAGGCAGCACCCAGGCCGCCACTCTCATCGCACTCGCCAGGCATGGAATGGGTGGGACCACCCTGACCCCGCGCAAGCTTAGGGCGACACGCCACGCTCTACCGGTATCCCATGCCTAGCTGTTGGCACAAGGTCCCTGGTTGGGGACCTATCTAGCCTGAGCCTAGACACGAGAAAGGCGCCGGTGGCACACAGTGATGCCCTGTCATCAAGCTCTGCCCTGCCACCTCCTGAGGAGTCGACTTTGGCGGAGCAAAGCTCAGTGATGGCACCATCCCCGTACCCCTTCGGGTTAAGGAATGTTGCCGCCACCTATGCTTCCGCCTATGCTTCCGCACGCATGGAGCCCTCAGGACACCACCAACGCTTTGCCCTTGACCTCGACTCCACAACTTTGACCCACACCCACGCCAACTCCTCGGAGGAGGATGAGGCATGGGCCGGAGCAGACTTTTCCAGGCTTTGCAACCCTGAAGCTATGTGCCGCTTCTTGGCCGCAAGCGACTACTGCTTCTGTTACTCCAACTCCGACAATGAAGACACTTACGACCGCACTCACGAGTGTTTCCACATCAGGCTTGGGATGCCAAGGGTGAGCGATGAGGATGAGGGGGTAGGCAACCATTCCTCGCTTCACCAGGGGGCAGGCAACGCCACACCTCCTCGCATCGTGCCACTGACAGCGTAGAATGGGAACCCCAAGGAGCTTTGATGCCTTGACTTTGAGCAGCTCCGCGAGCTTTAGGCCAAGGTCGAGCAAGACCAACTCCTGCTGCAGCAGCTCTAAGACACTCTTGAGCAAGAGTAGCAGGGTCGTGGTGAGGGCGGAGCAGCCTAGCAAAGGGCTCACGACATCAATCGCCGCATCAACAACAATGATGGGGGTGAGCAACCCCCTATCTTCAATCGCGCTAGCCAGAACATCACGGCGGTGGCAATGCTACTCCGGACGATGCCCAAGCCCTCTACCACGGAGGGATGATAGGCTCATGGTGAGCTCCGGGACCTCCTTGAGACTGCCACGGTGCAGCAGGCCAAAAGTTCTACCTCTCAATGGCGCGGAGACGCCTCGGAACTTCCCATGGCACTGCCTCGGCATGATAGGGAGGCCTCGGTTCATCCCGAGCCCGCTCGGGCACCAACAGCCAACAGGGTCCCCTCGGTGCACGACCGCCTCAACAACCGATGCGAGGCACAAGGCAACCACGATGTGGTTAGTAGGCGACGGTGCCACAACAATGAGGGGCCCACCCATGGCTACCATCCACACCAAGGTGGCTGCTACGACAGTGGGGAGGACCACAGTCCTTCTCCTGAGCCACCTAGCCCTTGAGTTTTTAGTAGAGCTATCCGCGCTGCTCATTTCCTGGCCCAGTTTCGGCAACCGGCCAACCTCACGAAGTACAATAGTGAGACCAATCCCGAACTTTGGCTGGCTGATTACCGCCTGGCTTGTCAGCTAGGCAGCGCGGATGATGACCTACTCATCATCCGCAACCTCCTATTGTTCCTGTCAGACTCAGCGCGAGCCTGGCTCGAACACCTCCCTCCCTCATAGATCCACGACTAGGCGACCTAGTGTTGAGACTGAGGCAGAACAACAAGGGTTGTCACAAGCTGACCCCACCATGGGAAGGGCCGTACATCGTCGCCCAAGTGCTGAAGCCCGGGACCTACAAGCTAGCCAATGAGAAGGGCGAAATCCTCACCAACACTTGGAACATAGAACAGCTACGTCGCTTTTACCCTTAAATCTCCAAGCATTGTATACATTATTTCTCGAAATAAATAAAGAAGCGTTCTTTAATTGTTCTAATTTTTGAGAAACCCCCTAAGCCCATCGTGGGCCTCAGCATTACAATAACACCATAAGGTGGATCAATTACTTGTACATCATCTTTATCATCTTTAGGCTTCATGTCTCCAACCGGAATGTTCTTCATAGCCTCCCTCAATGGTTCATCACCTACATCATCAAGATTCTCATGTGCTCCTTGGGAGCCATTACATTCATCAAATTCCACATCGTATGTTTCTTTAACCAAGCCATTGGCATGATTAAATACTCTATATGCTTTGGACTATGATGAGTAACCAACAAGAAAACTAATATCACAACATCTTTAAAACTTCCCTAGGTGTTGCCGCTTCTTGTAGATATAGCATTTGCAACCAAACACCCTAAAGAAAGAGACGTCTGACTTCTTCCCATTGAGAAACTCATAAGGTGTCTTGCCAAGGAATTTTTGAAGGAATAGACTGTTGGATGCATAGCATGCGGTGTTGATAGCTTCCGCCCATAGAGCTTCAGGGGTGTTGTACTCATCTAGCATTGTTCTTGCAAGAGTGATCAATGTCTGGTTCTTTCTCTCAACTACACCATTTTGTTGAGGAGTAT
The DNA here is from genome assembly GCF_019320115.1 of Miscanthus floridulus. Taxonomy (NCBI): domain Eukaryota; kingdom Viridiplantae; phylum Streptophyta; class Magnoliopsida; order Poales; family Poaceae; genus Miscanthus; species Miscanthus floridulus. The sequence continues at coordinate 36,487 of NW_027096174.1, forward strand.
ATGTTGCGAAGACTTCATGCTTGATCCCAACTTCATCACAATAGGCTACTATGTTTGTGTTGTCAAATTCTTTCCCATTGTCTCAAATCACAATAGGCTTCTTATCTTCTTTAGCTTCACTTCAAACTCATTTTGTGCTCTCTTGGCAAACTTCTTGAAGCAAGATGCAACTTCGGATTTGTCATGAAGGAAGAATACCCATGTGTATCTTGAATAGTCATCAACAATCACAAGACAATAAAGATTTCCTCCCAAACTCTTATATGTTGTTGGTCCAAATAAGTCCATGTGAAGGAGTTCTAGCACTCTTGTGGTTGACATGAAAGCTTTTGTTGGATGAGTATTTGCAACTTGCTTGCCGGCTTGACATGCACTACAAAGCTTGTCCTTCTCAAACTTCACATCCTTCAACCCTCTCACCAAATCATTCTTCATTAGCTTCTTGAGTGAGCTCATCCTAACATGAGCAAGTCTTCTATGCCATAGCCACCCAAGTGTTGTTTTAATGAATAGACATGTTTTCAAGTTGGCATCTTCGGAGGTGAAGTCCACTAGATATAGGTTGTTGTTTCTAAATCCTTTGAATATCACTTGATCATCATCTTTCTTAGATACAACAACTTCCTTCTCGGTGAACAAGCATTGGAAGCCAAGATCACACAATTGTCCAACGGATAGCAAGTTGAAGCTCAATAAAGCAACATATAGCACATTTGAGATAGAATGATCATTTGATATTGCCACTTTGCCCAGTCCTTTAACCTTGCCCTTTGAATTATCTCCAAATATAATTCTTTCTTGTCCATCTACTTCTTCATCTAGTGAGGTGAACATATGAGGATCACCGGTCATATATTGTGTGCAACCACTATCAATAACCCAATGACTTCCACCAGTCTTGTAGTTCACCTACACATAAGAGATCAAGTTTTAGGAACCCAAACTTGTTGAGGGCCCTTCACCTTCTCAACAAGTGACTTTGCTACCCAAATTTTCTTAGGCCTATTCTTGTTGGGAGGTCCTAAGAACATGACTTTCATCTTCCCACTAGAATCCTTTCTAAGCATGTAATGAGCATTGAAAGCAAAAGGTCTAGCATGCTTGGGCAAGGGTTGTGGTGGTGGAGTTTGGCACTCATGGGCAAAGTGGCCTTCTTGTCCACACTCAAAACATCTCTTTGGCTTTAGCTTTGACTTTTGTTGTTGTTGAGCTTGAGCCTTCTTCTCTTTGTTTGCCATGTACCCAATGCCACTTCTATCCATCTTCATGATGGTGTTCATTAGTAGCTCACTTTGAAGATGCTTGCCTCTTGTGAACTTGCTCAATCCAATCTTGAGATGCTCTTTCTCCAACTTAAGCTTCTTGTTCTCTTCCTTGAGAGCATCATTATTTTTCTCTTCCTTGAGCTTCTTGTTCTCTTCTTTGAGCTTCTCATTCTCACAAGTCAAATCACTATCATGATGAAGAGTTTCTAGCACAATAGTGTTGTGGCTTTTGATCTCTTCAAGATCTTTCTTGAGCTTTTCATTGTCATTCTTGAGCTTGACAAACTCATCATAATCATCGGCCTCAACCACTTGCTTACCCTTGCTACTAGAACTTTGCTCAATGCTCTTAAGGATCAAATCATCACATGATGTAGCTATATCAATCTTAACAACATTGTTAGTAGCATCATGTGGCTCATTGGATAGAAATTCTTGAGCAATGACAAGATTATCATTATTAATCTTAAGAGTAGTATATTCTTCTTTTAGCTTGTTGTGGCTAGTGATGAGCTCATTGTGTATCCTTTCAAGTTTATCAAGTTTATCTTTAAGCTCTTTCTTAGAAGATTTGAGCTCCTTGAGTTTGGATGATATAGCATCATTTGCATCTCTAAGCTCAACACTAGCCTTTTCGGCTACATCACATTTAGCTAAAAGAGAATCATTCTTAGCTTCTAATTTTTCATTCTTAGCTGTACTCTTTCTTATGATCTTAGTGTATTGATTTAGCAATTTAACAAGATCATCATAAGAAGGTGATTCATATTCATCATCATCACTATTGCTATCATCATTGCTAGCATGTTCATCACCACTACTATCATCATTTGATACCTTACGATCACCCTTGGCCATAAGGCATAGGTGTGTAGAGGATGATGGTGGTGGTGGCGGTGAAGATGATGAAGAGTCAATCACAATGGTGGCCACCTTCTCATTATCACTATCATCATCCGATGAGCAACTTGATGAATCAATGTCCATGAGCCAATCACCAATGATGTATGTCTTTCCACTTTTATTCTTCTTGTGGAAGTCCTTCTTCTTGCCATCTCTCTTCTTGTATGGCTTGTTTTTCTTCTTCTCATCTTCTTCATTGCTTGAGTCATCTTTCTTGCCCTTGTACTTGTTCTTGAACTTGTCTTTCTTGGGCTTGGTGCATTGGTGTGCTAGATGACCAAGTTCTCCGCAATTATAGCAATCCATCTCGGAGATTGGCTTCCTTCTAGATCTTGTGAAGAACTTCTTCTTCTTGCCATCAAACTTGATGACACTCTTGTTGAGCTTCTTTAGCATCTTGGTGGTTCTTTTCACCATGAGAGCAAGACTAGCATCATCAACTTTATCATCACTTGAGCTTTCATACTCAAGCCTTGCTTTGCCCTTCTCTTGGCTAGCTTTGAATGCTAAGTCCTTGTCTTTCTTCTTGTTAGAGGATGAGCCATCTTAAGGTGTGATGTGCATGTACATCTCATGAGCATTGATCTTTCCCAAGATTTGTGTCGGTGTAGCGGTGGAAAGATCACCTTGATGAAGCACGGTCACAATATGCCCATATTTGTCAATGGGGAGGACACTCAAGATCTTTCTTACAACATCGGATGGTTGCATTTGAGTGAGTCCAAGCCCATTGACTTCCTCTACAAGAACATTCAAGCATGAGTACATTTCATTAGCACATTCTTTAGGAAGCATCTCAAAAGAATTTAGCTTTTTCATGACAAGATGATAGCGTTTCTCATGCTCACTATTTGTTCCCTCTTGGAGCGCACAAACGTCCGACCATAGTGTATGGGTGTCTTTGTGGGGAACACATCTTTGCAAAGGCCTCTAAAGATGGTGTTTCGAGCCTTTGCATTCCATTTTTCGTAATCCACCTCATCACCTTATAGGTGTGTAGCATCCTGAGGTTTTGGGAAGCCTTGTGAGGTGGCTCTAAGTATTCTAACATCTAGAGCTTCTAGATATGCCTCCATGTGGATTTTCCAATATGGAAAATCATCCCCCTCAAAGATAGGAGGAGGTCCATCCCTGTGAGACATCTTTCTCTAAGTGGTTAAGCCTAAATACGTGAGCATGAGGCTCTGATACCAATTGAAAGGATCAAAATGCCCAAGAGGGGGGTGAATTGGGCTAATTCTAAATTTCTTTGCAATGATTTAGTCCTACGGTTAGCCCAATTAATACCTTGTGCCTAGAAGGTGTTTCTATTGATCTAATGCACAAAAGTTTAGCAACCTATGTTC
>NW_027096175.1:0-40000 GCF_019320115.1 Miscanthus floridulus
CTTAATGAAATACGTGCTACAATGGCACGTTCGCTAAAAAAGAAAATACTTGATGAGATGCGTGATTTAATTTTGTACCAATTTTCTAGCATTGTTCAAACACCAGATGCGATGTAATGTTTTTTTGTCCTCATGTAAGATCTCCACAACTCTTATTAAATTTATACCCTTCTCACAGCATTTTAATTACTTAGCTTATTGATCTTATGTGCTTTCATATAATTGCATTAATGATCATCACAAGAGCTGCATCTCTTTTTCTTTCAGTTATACCTATAGATCTCTGCTGATCGACTTTTAAATTCAGCTCCCAAAATTCTGTCACAAGTTTTTGAGAGTAACTGAATTGTCTTTACCAGCAGAAGCAGCTCTTCATGGTGGCTTGTATGAAGCAGCAGGGGTCTCCTAGTAGGTGTTCCATCCACCATCGAATAAGTCCACCCCTCCTCATGTTGGAATGTGAAATGGGATGTGTTTTGCACAAATCATTTGTCATCTACTCGTCGCATTAAGTTTTCTTGAACAAGTTTTTAGTCATCCTCTGAGAATGCATGTTGTGCACTTTGTAGTAATATATGCTGAGTTGTTACCCCTCCTACTGTGATCAACCATCAAAATTTCAGTGCTTGTATAGGACGCCTTGTGTAGTTCCACTGCATGCAAATGTTAGTACACTGATATTCCATAATTTTACTCCATACGTCCCAAACTAAATCAACTTATACAGCTGTCCTAAGGCAAACTATTTTAAGCTTGACCAAATGTATACTGATGTTTTAGTTTTTTTTCCTAAGTAAAACTATCTGAGGTTTGACCAAATTTATATATAGGAATACTAGATAACTATCATTAAATTTGTCATGCAATATATTTTCATAGTATACCTAATTTGTGTCATAAATGCAAGTAAATTTTTCTATATAAATGCTAGCAGAATTTTCTATATATGATTATAAATTTAAGATAGTTTGATTTAGGACAAAACTAAAACATAATTTTTTTTTGGCATGGAGGGAGTAGAAAACAACACTAATATTTGTGGTGACAAATTATGATAACTTGATAAATTATGAAATATATTTTCATAATATACTTATTTGGTTTTATAGATGATATATTTTTTTATAAAGTTGGTCAAACTTAAATAGTTTGAATTAGGGATGATTACAGGAAATTTATTTGGTAATGGAGTACATTAGTAAGCTTTACTTTTTTAAAAGGAGGGTGACAGTTTTTTCTTGTATTGGAATTATTACCGCCTCATCTATGTTGACGCTTGGCGTGTAACCTTAATTTTGATCTTTTGGTTGAGGACGAATCAACTCAAAGATAGTAAAGTCATGCTTGGATGCATATGCTTTCAAACAAATTATTATTTTTTAGGATAAAATTAGGATGTTTGTAAACTATACCCTCCATCTTAAAATATCGAGGATCTTTAAGTGTTCTGATTCAAACCATCCAAAGTTTGATGAAGTTTATAGAAAAAAAAATAGTATTTACAGTATCAGATGAGCATCATCAGATACATTATGAAAGTATTTTCGCATTTACCTCTTCGATTGACGTCGTAGATGTTAGCACTGTCCTCTACAAACTTTGATAAAATTTAGTACGGTTTTGACTTCACAGTAGTCGAACCAAACAATTAAAAGCATCGAGAAGATGCCCATCCCAGTCTATTGTAGTCCGTAAGCTAAATGCAGACAACATTGGGCAAACAATATTGCATTGGACCGGGTTCATTCGAGCCCATTTCGGAGTGATAACATTCATATTTCATTTCAGGCTGCATATAATTTATATATGCTTATTTTTTCTTCTTTCTCCCTCCTTGAAAATTAAATTTACGAACTCTAGATGACGCCATCCCAGTCTTCTTTCTATTGCAGAAGTTTCCAGGAAGCTTCGAAATCTTTACAGTTCATATCAGACGACCCTTACAAAGATATCCACTCTGAATTTCTCCGTAATGATGTTGGCATCTTTACAGTTCATATCAGACAACCCTTTTTTTATTTGATCAACCAGCTATAAATGGTTGAGGATGCAGACGCTAGGAAACGTTCTTATGAACCACTCCACTCTTTCAAGTTACGAGCACATTTGTTTGCAAATTTTAGGCACCATTTGGAACGCAGAAGCAGTTTCGTAGCATTGTTGTAGTGTAGGATTCTTGCGAAATTCCAACGGAGCCTTATAACATGTTGGCAAAGATGGTGAACCGTGACTTTCTCGTCCCGCTGGCGTCGTCTCTGCTGACGCTCGTCCTGCGTCCCGCTGATCGCCGACGCCGTCTCGGTCGCCGGCAAGATCGTCGCGTTCGCTATGGCGGCCGTGGAGTTCCTGGCACGTGACGACACCGTCGTCGGCTGCTCCATCCTTGACGACGACGACGACGACCCTCCTCGGGGTCTGCAGCATCCACCACACAGTGAAGACGCCGCTGACCTGTGGCGACGCCACGGCCGTCACGTCGTGGCTGGGCCTACCCAGGTGGACGTGCAGCGGCGGCTCGTCGGAGTGCCGAGCCTGCCGCGCCGCGGAGGTCGTTGCCCAGCTGATGGCAGCGGGGGTTGGGGGCGTGAGCGTGAGCGTGAGTGAGCAGGAGCTGAAGGATGTTGGTCCCTCGGCTGGCACACTCATTCACTATGGCTATAGGTAGAAAAAGATATTAAGAATAATTTACACACACAACATAAGCCAGATATTAAGAACAATTTACACACACAACATAAGCCCAACGCTGGCCGAAAGCTCCGTTTCTGGATGTGGCAAACTGAACTGTTTTTTCCATTATCTTTGGATGGAATATATACAACTCTAACTGTACCTCTACCAGGTACATGACTGTTGGTGAGTACACCATACCTACTCCTAAGGTACATAGTTGTTGATGAGTACATGTCGGTACAGGACCCACGGGATACCCCACAGGGAAGGGAGAAGATCTAATCTAACTAGGACTTCTTTCCCTGTAATCTTAGTAGTAGTATTGTTCTGTGATCCTACTAGGAACCTCATTGTAAACCGATTAGGACTCTGGCCTCCTGACTATATAAAGGAGGGCGGAGTTCCTGGAGACACAACAGATAACGCAACACAACACTTGACAATCAATCCAACGCAAAGGCTAACGTCGACTAGACGTAGGGCTATTACTCGATCACGGTCGAGGGCCCGAACCAGGATAAATAGACTGTCTTGCGTTTACCGTCGAGTTCTGCATACGCTGAAGCCCGAACAAACTGCCCTGGGTACCCCCGTGGCAGGCTATCGGTGATGAAACATCGACAGCTGGCGCGCCTAGGTAGGGGCTTTCGGCGAAACTACATCCGAGAGCTCGACGCACCTCGACAATATAATCTTCTCGACGGGATCAACCTTCATCTTCGGTTCATGGATCTACGAGGCAGGCGACGATGGCAAGCTCCAAAGCCGTCTCCTCGAAGATTCAGATCACCATGAAGACCTTTCTATTTCAGTGACTACGACAGATCAACTCGCTGGAAGATTCGCGCAGCTCGTGATGTCCGATCCAACTCAGATTTCGCGGCTTCGCGCATCCAACTCAAACTCAGGCTCCGCATCCGAGATGGAGTCTTACCCGAGTTTTTTCGAGAAACCAAGTTCTTTTCCGGAAGGGTTCCAGAACGCGGCTGTGACCTATCAAGAATACAACTCGGAGTACACTCAGAATCTTTTCAAGAAGTCGGGTCCTTTTTCGTTCGGACTCCAGAACATGGCAAAATCTTATCAGGCACGGCCCGAAGGATCCCTCGATCCGGTGCTTAGAATGCCACTGAAAGGAGCTCAGGAAGGTCTCGTACTAACTATAACATCTCAATATTGCATCGTCCACTGGCCAGGTTCTGTTCCTAAGGATAGCGGAACCCGACTAGTCGGCACGACGACGACATCAATTCTACCCTACCAAGAAGGAGACTCGATCTGCGACCTTGAAGCCTCTACAAAAGTTATCAACGACTCCGACAGCATGGAAACCAACGCCGATAATAGAAAAATTCACGCACAAGAAGTATTCATGGTTCGCCGTCCTCGATCACCATTGGTCCCCCCAGAAGCACCCGACATCAAGTTATCGGATGAATCTGAGTCCAACATATCACATTTTATCCAGGGGCACGATGGTGAGACCGAGAATCAGAAGCAAGCCAGAGAAAGAAAAAACAAATTGAAACAAGGACGCCAACGCCGTGCTAGGCAGCGCAAGGAAGCTTGGATCAAATATGAGTCAGATCTGGCCGAGTACAATAGAAGAAAATCAAAACAAGAAGTCAAAGAAAGACGCGCGGCGAATACACCCTACAACAGGATCCGAGAAGCACTAGAAGAACTCGGAGCAACTTCACTTCCTGGTGAAAAACAGGAACAGCTCCAGGACCTTCTTCAGTCAATAGCCCTAAGGGTGCACGACGGAGAGACCCGCTCAAGACTACCTGCCAGGTCAACGTCTCATAGACAGGAAGATCAAAATCAAAGGAAGTCTGCTTTCGAGAGACTTGGACCAAGTGGAAGTCACAACAGAGAAAGTAGAAGAGACCATAGTCAAAACTACTGAGTAGAACAACCAAGAAATACCAAAAGCAAAGCACCAATTCAGACAGTCCCGCAGAACTACTCTCACCAAGACAATAGTTGGCTAGAAGAAGGTGTTGAATTAGAATACACAGAAGCCAGAACGCATGATAGATTCCCCTGTTTTGCGAACAGACTTGCTTCAATACGACTACCTCACAAGTTCAAGCCATCCAACCACTCTAAATATGATGGCAAGACCAAACCAAGGCAGTGGCTCAGGATTTACTCGCAGTCGATTGAACTAGCCAGAGGAGATGATGATATCAAGACCTTATTTTTTCCCATGGCACTGGAAACCATGCCCCTCTAATGGTTCGACAAATTAAATCCAGGGTCAATCAGAAATTGGGAGGACTTGCAAAGAGTCTTCTATGGAAATTTCGCGGGTATCATTACGCACCCCATCACTCACGCAGAATTAAAAGGACTCAAGCAGAAAGGGGGCGAAACTCTCAGAAATTACTATCGACGATTTGGCGAACTACGTGCTCAAGTACATGACATCACCGAACGAGAAGTAATCGAAGCTTTCTCTCATGGAATTATGGCTAGGTGGCAATTTCAGGACTTCTGCAAAGAAAACCCAAGAAATAATGAAGAATTCAGACGCACAGTAGAAAAGATGATTACTGTAGAGGAGAAGACACGAGAAATGTTCCCGGATAGAAACAACCAAGACAACCCAGACAAGCGAAATCATCGAAACATCAGACATCAGGAAAGAAAACGTGGACCAGACAACACCGTAGCGGTGGCTGATAAATCAAGGAAGTTTTCCAAACCCAGAGGGTATGACGACATTGAAAATATGCGTTGCATCTTGCATCCTAAAGGAAATCACACCACCGGAAATTGCTACACCTTCAACGAGCGATACACAAGAAAAGATAATAAGGTAAACAATAAAGAAGACAATCAGAAAAAAGATGAAGACAACCGCAAAGACAAGGGATTCCAAAAATCCAGGGGGACAGTAGCAGTGATCTTCGCTGGGGCCTCAGATTCTAGAAGCAAACATCAAGAAAAGCTAGCTCTATGAACTATCATGGCAGCAGAGCCGGCTACTCCAAGATATCTCAATTGGTCACAGTATCCAATCCAGTTTTCAAGAGAAGACCAATGGACTAGCGTAGGAAATGCAGGCCATTACCCACTGGTTCTAGATCCAACTATCGTTGGTATGACTGTCACAAAAGTACTAATCGATGGAGGAGCCGGACTCAACATCATTTTTTCAGAAACGCTAAGGAAGATGGGACTACAACTCGCCGAGATGATTACACCAATGAGCACCCCTTTTTATGGGATAGTACCCGGCAAGGCAGCCATGCCACTTGGACAAATCACTCTACCGGTTACTTTTGGAACTCCCTCAAACTACCGAATAGAATTCATCAAGTTTGAAGTTGCAAACTTCGATTCATCATACCACGCAATCCTCGGGCGCCCAGCACTAGCAAAATTCATGGCGATACCGCATTACCCATACCTATTGCTTAAGATGCCAGGGCCTAATGGAGTCCTTTCCCTTCGAAGTGATTTGAAGCACGCTTTTGACTGTGATGTTCAGGCAATTCAAATTGCAGCAAAAGCACAAACCGCCAATGGCAGAAAAGAAATAGCCACTATTGCCGCAGAAATGAGACTAGAAGAACTAGAGATACCGGCTAAAAAGCCCAGCATCATCGCACCACCAAAAGAAGCCGACGTCAAGCAAATCGACCTGGGCACCGAAGATCCTTCCAAGATGGCAACCATCAGCGCCCACCTCTCGGCAAAATAGGAACTCGTGCTCACCAGCTTTCTTCGGGACAACAAAGATATCTTCGCTTGGAAGCCTGCCGACATGCCAGGTGTCCCAAGAGAGTTGGCTGAGCACCGAATTGATATCAATGAAGGCTCCAAGCCTGTGAAGCAACGGCTACGACGATTCTCATCCGACAAGAAGGCAACAATTAAAAAAGAAGTCACAAAGTTAATGGCAGCAGGATTCATCAGAGAAATCCTTCATCCAGATTGGCTAGCAAATCCAGTTCTAGTACAAAAAAAGAATACGGACGAGTGGCGCATGTGCGTCGACTACACAGATCTCAATAAACACCTCTCGAAAGATCCGTTCGGGCTACCACGCATTGATCAAATAGTTGATTCAATGGCAGGATCTGCCCTATTATCCTTTCTTGATTGCTATTCAGGATATCACCAGATCGCATTAAAGGAACAAGACCAGAGCAAGACATCTTTCATCACTTCGTTCGGTGCCTATTGCTACAAGACCATGTCATTTGGACTCAAGAATGCTGGAGCCACATACCAAAGAGCTATCCAAACGTGCCTTGAAGATCAAATCAGCGAAAACATAGAGGCATACGTGGATGACATAGTAGTAAAAACAAGAACCCGAACACACTAATTGAAGACTTAAAGCAAACCTTCGAAAACCTGAAAAGGTGGAGGTGGAAATTGAACCCAAACAAGTGCGTATTCGGAGTTCCTTCAGGACAACTACTCGGATTCTTGGTCAGTCATCGTGGAATCGAAGCCAGCGCCAAGCAAATTCGAGCCATGACAGAAATGAGCCCTCCTCGAAGTGTCAAAGATGTGCAGAAACTAACAGGCTGCATGGTGGCCCTCAATCGTTTCATATCAAGACTCGATGAAAAAGGGTTACCTTTCTTTAAACTACTAAAGAAGACAGACAAGTTTGAGTGGACAGAAGAAGCCAATGAAGCTTTCAAAAGACTTAAAGCATATCCTCACCTCCTCACCCGTTCTCACGCCTCCAAAGAAAAATGAAGACATGATGATATACATTGCGGCAACTTCTACTGTGATCAACACTGCAATAGTCGTAGAAAGAGAAGAAGAAGGGCGCGTATATAAAGTACAATGCCCTGTATACTACATCAGCGAAGTACTGTCAGAATCAAAAATCCGATACCCGCATGTGCAAAAACTACTCTACGCACTCCTGATCACTTCACAGCAAGCTTCGCCACTATTTTGAAAGCCACAAGATTACTGTGGTGACAGATTTCCCACTCGGAGACATCCTACACAATAGAGACACAACAGGGCGCATATCTAAGTAGGCAGTTGAACTTGGTGCTCTCAATATCGATTTCACCCCACGGAAGGCAATTAAATCTCAAGCCCTTGCCGATTTTGTTGCCGAGTGGACAGAAATTCAACAACCTATGTCAAATATCATCCTTGACCATTGGAAGATGTACTTTGATGGATCACTCAAGCTAGGCAGGAGCCGGTGCAGGCGTTCTCTTCATCTCTCCAGACTGGAAAGCAACTCAAGTATGTCCTTCAGATATTATGGCAAGCTACAAACAATGAAGCAGAATACGAAGCCCTCATCCAGGACTCCGAGTGGCAATTACCCTTGGAATCAAGCGATTACTCGTATATGGCGATTCGGCGATAGTCGTCAACCAAGTCAACAAAGATTGGGACTGCACCAAAGGAAAACATGGGCGCTTACTGTGCTGAAATACGAAAACTCGAAAAACATTTTCAAGGATTGGAAATTCTACATGTCCTGCGCGACTCTAATATTGCGGCAGATGTCCTCGCCAAGCTCGGGTCTGACAGGACAAAGGTACCACCCGGCGTATTCATAGAAGAGTTATCAGCTCCCTCTATCAAACAACCCGGTGAGATAACCCCTGAACTCCCAGCTAAAGGCTCCCAGATTTTGGCAATCACCACCCCATGGACCTAGGTTTTTATCGATTACATCAAAGAGAATAAGTTGCCAGCAGATAAAGCGGAGGCTACCCGAGTTGTTCGCAGAAGCAAGAACTACGTCCTAGTAGGGGCCAAGCTATACAGAAGAGCCGCATCATCAGGAATACTCCTAAAATGTGTCTCGTTCGAAAAAGGCAAAGAGATCTTAGAAGAAATACACTCAGGGTGATGTGGAAATCATGCCGCTTCAAGAACATTAGTCGGCAAAGCATTCCGAACTGGATTCTACTAGCCAACCGCTTTGAAAGACGCAGAAGAACTCAGTCAGAAAATGCAAAGGTTGTCAAATGTTCGCAAGACAAGCTCATGTACCAGCTCACAATCTGATATGCATCCCTCCCGCTTGGCCTTTCTCCTGCTGGGGGCTAGATCAAGTAGGACCTCTCAAGAAAGCAAAGGGCGGTTTCGAGTACATCTTTGTCACAATTGACAAGTTCACCAAGTGGATTGAATACAAACCACTCGCAAAATATAGCGCAGCTAGAGCAGTCGAGTTCATCCAAGACATTATGCACCGCTTCGGCATACCTAATCGAATCATCATAGATTTGGGTTCTCCCTTTACAGCTATGGAATTCCAAAGTTGGGCATGGGATTGTGGTTTTGGCATAGATTACGCATCAGTCGCACATCCAGAAGCCAACGGACAGGTAGAAAGGGCTAATGGACTCATACTAGCCGGATTAAAACTAAGATTGTACAAAGAACTAGTGGACTATGGATCCAAATGGATTGAAGAATTACCCAAAGTAGTATGGGGGCTACGGACTCAAATAAGCAGAGCCACCAGATACTCACCTTTCTTCCTAGTTTATGGATCAGAAGTAGTACTACCTACAGACTTGATCTGGACGTCACCAAGGATAGAACAATATGACGAAGGAGAAGCAGAACACACCCGGAGATTAGAACTCGACAGTATGGAAGAAGTTAGAGTAAATGCTACCCTTCAATCAGTCAGATACCTCCAAGGTTTAAGATGCCACTACAACAAGAATACCCAACCTCGATCACTCCAAATCAGAGATCTAGTACTAAGAAGAATACAAAAAACTGACGGACGCCATAAACTACTCAGTCCATGGGAAGGTCCTTTTATTGTCACAAAAGTCACCGAACCAGGCACGTACAAGTTGATAACTGAAGATGGAAAAGAAGTCAACAATACATGGCACATCAGCCAACTAAGAAGATTCTACACATGAAAACAACACAAGGAAGAACATATATACAAGCCACAGGAGATCAATGTTCATGATCAATAAAGATAGTGTTCCTCGACAACATATGTCTTATTATGGCTTTCCCCTAGTTGTTTTCACTAAGCATGTAAACGTCCATGATCAATAAAGATGGTGTTCCTCGACAAACAGATGTCTTATTACCACTTTTCCTGAGTTGTTTTCACTAAACATACCGGCTAAAAGCAAAAGAGCGGAAAAGATGCTCGAGCCCACTGATGAGGGTAGCTAATAAGCTAACACCCGATCAAAAAGTAAAATGGCTGAAATTATGCTTGAGCATACCGGCCGAGAGCAAAAGAGCTGAAAAGATGCTTGAGCCCGCCGATGAGGGTAGCTAATAAGCAAACACCCGAACCAAAAAGCAAAATGGCTAAAATTATGCCTGAGCATACCGGTCAAGAGCAAAAGAGCTGAAAAGATGCTTGAGCCCGCCGATGAGGGTAGCTAATAAGCTAACACCTGAACCAAAAAGCAAAATGGCTGAAATTACGCCTGAGCATACCGGCCGAGAGCAAAAGAGCTGAAAAGATGCTTGAGCCCGCCGATGAGGGTAGCTAATAAGCTAACACCCGATCCAAAAAGCAAAATGGCTGAAATTACTCCTGAGCATACCAGCTGAGAGTAAAAGAGCTGAAAAGATGCTTGAGCCCGCCGATGAGGGTAGCTAATAAGCTAACACCCGAACCGATCCTAAGATGTTTTTACAATCAAGTAAAGAGCTAGATGCTGGCCACATCTCGAGTTAAGCAAAAAGCTAAAAAGAAGAAGCTGAAGATGCTTGAGATCGTTGGTCCTAAGTCTTTTTAGTACTAACAAGAACAAAAAGGTTGTAAAGACAAAGATCTACTTACCCCGAGTTGTTTACATGGCAGCCAGACAAGCACTCGACAAATCAAGAAAGTTTGTCAAGACAACGATCTACAAATACCGAGTTGTTTACACGGTGCAGACGAAATCCAGACAAGCACTCGACAAATCAAGAAAGTTTGTCAAGACAACGATCTACAAATATCGAGTTGTTTACACGGCACAGACCAAAGCCAGACAAGCACTCGACAAATTAAGAAAGTTTGTCAAGACAACGATCTACAAATACTAAGTTGTTTACACGACACAGACGAGAGCATGACAAGCACTTGACAAAATCAAAGACATCCAGGCAAAGAAGACATCAACGAAAAATAAAGGATCTTCATTCAAAAAGAAGTATAATATCCTATTATAGAAGTTGGAGTACAAAGGTCAAATGCATCAAGCATCGTCATCAGGAGAACAAATATCAATATTAAGATTATCTACAATCCTCCTGGCCAAATCTTTGACCTCAGGCTCCATCTTTTCAACAGCATCCAGATATTCTTGACTCTCGGATTCCTCTGCAATCTTGGACAAAGGCATCTCCGGAGCAAGAACCCGGACCTAGGCAAGAACATTTCTGGTACAGAGTTGGGCGCACCTCTTCATGAACTCCTGGAAACGGGTTGGAACTTGGGGAATAAACTGAGCCCAAGATTGACCATCATCTGCTGGAGTCCAGAGAAGATCGGCTACTGACCGAAATGATTTCCACAAAGCATTCCAGTTCTCAGTAGCCGTCGCCAACTTGCCATTCAAGACTTCAACCGTTTTTGGACCTGCACAAGATCCCTGTCAGCTCCACGCCTAATCAACTTGGCAAGCGGGAGTTCTTCTTCAGCATGAGTAATTACCTCTTCAGCCCTGTTGTGACTATTGCGAGCAAGTGTCTTCATTTCCTCAATACCCTCTGAGAGCTTCTGCTTTTCAACTCGGAGAGCTAGAACAGGCACCAAAAACAAGTCAGCAGAAAGAGAAATTTGAATACAAGAGGAAACAAAAAGAACCCGCAATACCATTGCACTCATTCTTCATGGCCTCCACATTCTTCAAAGCCTCCTGGACAGCTGCATCCCTCTGCTTTTCCGCCACAACCACCCGGGCACGGAGAGCCTGTTCCTCCCTTTGGTGCGTTTGACGCTCGGTCTCCATCTTAGCCCGACAGAGGTCAAGATCTATTTTTAGGACACTAACCTCAGAAGACAACTTTTTCTCAGTTTCAGACGAGAAAAAGAAGCCGGTATGATCCCGAGAAAAAGACTGAGCAAAAGAGAGAGAGAGAAAAACAAGACATAAGAACAGAAGAAAGACGAACATCCAAAGAAAGAACTTCAGAAAAAACTTACCTAGAGTTTTTCCCCAAAAGAAGTCGCGAAGGTTCCCCAGGCAGCGGTCAGCTCTGACAACCGATGAGTGGCATCGAATTGTTGCACCACATCATCATCCAGATGCTGAACACCACTAGGAAGAGGAGCAGAGGGAGAAGCCTGCCGAGGCAAAGAAGACAAGACCAGGGCCGTACCCTAGGAAGCCCCGGCTACCTCCTTAGATGGCTCCACCGCCACGGCCATGGTCACCTCCGGAGCCAACAAATCAGCAGCTGTGGGATCACCAGAGAACCTGGTCCCCCTCACAGCCACCTCGCCGACCGCACATTCCGAGTCCCGAGACTCAGAATGCAGGGGCGCACCAGAGGACTGACAAGAAGTTGACTGAGGGTTGAGGGAAGGCGAAGGCCTGCAAGATGATAAGGAAAATCGACGATAAGAATATGAATCGGAGAAGAGGAAAACAGAAGCAGAGAAACATAACCAGGATTCACTCACTTAGCTATCTTCTTCTTCATAAAACCCCCAAGACCAATAGAAGACCTTAGAGGGGGAACTATAGTAGCAAAAATATCATCGCCACCTTGCAACAGGAGTGGCGTGGTCGGTATCGGAGCTCCAAAAGAACTCGAGGTCGACGACCGCTTACTACAAGAGAACAAGGTCAAAGTCAGAACAAAAAGAAGTGTTCAACTACAGAAAACAAGAAAACAACTCACCGACGCGTAACAAGGGCAGCATCATCATCCTCATCCTCCTCACTCTCAAACATGGCAACCACAGCGCCATCTGAAAAATAAGAAAAGTACTCGGTTAAAGGCAAAAACAAACAACAAAAAGACAAAACATATTAATATGCTCACCTAGGAGCACGCTACCTATAACTTGAGTACCTAGACGAGTACTCGATTGGTGAGACTTCTTGGTAGCAGGCAAACTAGAAGAAGAAAAATCCGCTCGCCCCCCTTTTTCCAACACTATGAGGAGCTCGAGGAACTGGACGAGGAACATACTCTACATATGTGTCAAGAACTGCGGAAGAAACACCAGGAAACATCGTGGTGGTTTGAAACTTACTGGTTAAAGATGCCCCAGCAAGATTCTCCCCAAGCTCCACAATGGCAGGGCAGTCATCAAGGGGGATCGGATCAACAAAGTTACGCCCTAGTTCCTATAAAAGAGCAAAACAACCAGACAAGAAAGATTAAGCAAAAAGTGGAAACAGCAAAGGAAATACAAAAAGTACCAGCATAAGAAAAAACAACTCACAGCAGGAGGCGGGTTGTTAGCACAATACTCAGGGACAGTATGCGGGACGACGCTTACTCCCTTCAACATCTTCTGAAGGTGCTCGAGCACCTCCTCACCAGTCAACTCAAGGGCAGGGACCATACGAGAAGGGTCCTCCGCTCTAGAGTATTCAAAATCGTAGTTCTCTCGCTCCTTCAGAGGTTGAACACGGCGGCGAAGAAAACTGGAGACGATACCGAAGCCGGTCAAGCCTTGCTATTTCAGAGCACATATCCTATCAAGAAATGGCTTGATCGCCTGGAGCTCATCCACCGTCAGGGGATTCTTTTCCCATCGGTCATTAACCATGGGACCAGAACCATAATGAACAGAAAGAGGAGGAATCATATTGGCGGCATAAAACCAGTCGGCACGCTAATCCCTCATAGAATCAACCAAGTCATAATCAAAGAATCTACTCTTATGACCCTGACGAAACTGAATCCCGCAGCCACCAAGAACATGGGTGTCATCGCTACAGGGTTGGGGTTTCAGACGGAAGAAGTAATGAAAGAGAGAAAGAGAAGGAGGAATTCCAAGAAAAGTTTCACAAAGATGAACAAAAACAGAAAGATGAAGGACATCATTGGGAGTAAGATGGTTCAAGCTAATCCCAAAATAATTGAGAAAGCGATGAAGAAAAGCAGAGGCAGGAAGGCAGAGTCCAGCACGGATAAAGGAGACAAAAAGAACAATCTCACCGGAGCCTAGAGTTGGAACCCGATGCTGGCCTAGAGCTCTCCACTCAACAATCTCCTTGTCCTGGATCAGGCAATCACTGACAAGCTCGTGCAACTGATCCTCAGTCGTAGTCGGAGCCGGTCAGACCTTCTGAGCAGCCCTCATGGCCATGAATTCTTGATTTTCAATCACAGAAAGTGATGCCTCCTCGTCTACAAAGGTTGCCTGGGACTTGCTCGCTGATTTCTTCCTACCCATATACTAGTGAAAGCAATAAGGCACTAAGAAACAATGACGGTCAGGCGGCGGCACTTAGATGATGGCGACGATGGCGGCGGTGGAGTGAGGACTAGGGTTTCAAGGCAAAAGCAGGACAGTAAAGAAAAAGAAGAAAGAAGGCATTTAAATAGATTTTTACAGCAATAAAAATGCAGCCCATTAGGTCCGTTTTAACACGGCATGAGAACGCAACGGTTCATTTCCCAACACAACTGACAAAGCTGAAATGATAGACGACACACTTCTACACAACGGTACAGTTCAACGGGCAGATTTCAGACTTATCCATCCAACACCAAGGCAGAGTTAACATATTGCTACAAAAAGAACTCATCAACAATGAAACAACGAAGGGTTGCCTCACAAGGAACACAAGAACTCGGTTCTTATAGAAAGAACTCGGGAATCTCACAAACAACTAGGATATCAGCAGAAAAAAGAATGACAACCTAGAAGACAAGATTCTTTCCATTATAAATGGCTTCAAAAAATACAAGATTACACATCTTACAAGACCCAACGAACTCGGTACTACGACGAGCAAGGTAGCAAAAAGGAGCCCGGACACAACTAAGCTCTGGAATGACTACGTGTTCCAAATTGCTACTCGGTAGAACAAACCACACTCGGCTACACTGTTTTCTTCAAAGGACGGATGCAGTACATCCGAGGCGGAAGTCAGCAGCATGGCGGGACAACATGGAACAGGGAAGCCCAGCAGACATCTATCTACCCAAGTCCGATGTGACACCGGATCAGGCGTTAATCTGCACCGGATAGTCGCAGGACAGACAAGGGGGATCTACCCAGAACTACTGGATGAAGGAACGTATCCCACATCACAAGACTTCCTCCAACTACCGCCACATACCTGGTACAATGCTGCTACGAGATTAGTCTACCTCTAATCTCTATCACAAGACTCCCTCTAGCTACGACAAGATATACAAGAACTAAAAGATACACCCGGGGGCTGCTCCACTTCAGAAACTATCATATTCACGACTACAGAGATTTCAGACCACGCAACAAAATGCTCGATGAATCAAAACAGCACAATAGGAGGGTATTTATAGACCAAAGAAGCGGTGCACATGGACCGGGAGCACCAACAGAACAAATCTAAAAAAGAACAAAGTGAAAAGACAGAATTCAATGAAAAAGGACTCAGGCGTGAAGGAACAGTACTCAAGGACAAGCATATTCGAAAGGATATACCAACACTGTACAACTCATGAACAAACAACATTTACACTCAACCACCACCATACAACTACATCTGACAACAGCAGACTACCGGAGAATATGCCAAGACCCTGCATCCGAGTTCTTTCTGAACAAAAGAACCCGGATATATGCTCGGGGGCTGCAACAGGAGAGGTTTTCAGTTCTTTTGAACAACTCAGATTCAAGACCCTCCAACTCTTTGTTCCAAATAGCAAGAGGCTCGGGGGCTACACTCAGTGAGTGCACTTTTTTCGAAAAAACCGCACGTCACCAAGAGGACTACTTCAAGACAGCAATTTTCAAACAACACAAGATTCAAGACCCTCCAACTTTTTGTTCCAAATAGCAAGAGGCTCGGGGGCTACACTCAGTGAGTGCACTTTTTTCTTCAAAAAAGCGCACGTCACCAAGAAGACTTCTTCAAGACAAACCACTTCAAGGACTCACGACAATAAGAACCCGGACCAAGCTATATCCAAGTTCTTTTTGATAAAAAACCCGGGTATATGCTCGAGAGCCCTTCGACGAAGAATCAGAACAATTTCAAGGTAAGACCCTCTAGCTCCTTGTTCCAAATAGCAAGAGGCTCAGGGGCTACACCCGGACGGATGTACTTTTTCTTCAAAAAAGCACATACCACTCAAAGATCCCAAGAAGCGCTACATGGTTTCACTCAAGAAAGTACTCGGATGACGCTTGTTCCTGCTCGGCAAGACCTGAAGGAACAAGATGAGGCTTCCTGAGCTCAACCACGAAGTGCTCGGGGGCTTGTCGGTACAGGACCCACGGGATACCCCACAGGGAAGGGAGAAGATCTAATCTAACTAGGACTTCTTTCCCTATAATCTTAGTAGTAGTATTGTTCTGTGATCCTACTAGGAACCTCATTGTAAACCGACTAGGACTCTGGCCTCCTGACTATATAAAGGAGGGCGGAGTTCCTAGAGACACAACAGATAATGCAACACAACACTTGACAATCAATCCAACACAAAGGCTAACGCCGACTGGATGTAGGGCTATTACTCGATCACGGTCGGGGGCCTGAACCAAGATAAATCGGCTATCTCTTGCGTTTACCATCGAGTTCTGCATACGCTGAAGCCCGAACAAACTACCCCGGGTACCCCCGTGGTAGGCTATCGGTGGTGAAACATCGACAGTACATCAACTACCTACTCCTAAGGTACAAGGCTTAGCTTAGCCATCTCTACACTACATGGCTGAAGTAAGCCATTTCTACCTACTGCCTCACTGCTGCTGCAACAACAGTGAGTGGTCAGCTGAGCCGACCAGTTCTATCTCCTAAACTAGGAGAGGACAGCTGTGCCGACCAGTCAAGAGAGAGATGGGGGTAGCAGATTATATCTAACAATTCTTTCGCTAATCCTGCTGGTAACCTGATGCCTTGACCTCATCCATGCCAATCATCTTCCTTAGTTCTATGAACCGTAGGCATCCGAGTGACTTGGTAAGGATATCAGCGAGCTGTTTGCCGATCTCGACAAACTCGATGACGATCTGCCCTCCATCGATGTAGTCCAAGAGGAAGTGGAACTTGATGTCGATGTGCTTGCTCTGGTCGTGGAGGACAAGGTTCTTGGCGAGGGCGATGGCGGGCTGGTTGTCCACCATCAGAGCTGACGGGTGAGCTTCCTCGCCAATCAGCTCGCCCAGTAGCCGACGTAGCCAGATAGCCTGGCATGCCGCCATGGCTGCTATGACGTACTCCGCCTCATACATCGACAATGCCACAGTCTTTTGCTTTAGCGACTGCCCAACAATTGGGACCGCTCCAAAGAAGACGAGCACACCGGAGGTGCTCCGTCGCCCATCAATGTTGTCCGCCATGTCCGCATTGCTGAAGACAGTGAGCTCCGGCTCACCTTCCTTTGCCTTGGAGGGTGCCTCACTGAAGACTGTGAGCCGCAACCCACCCTTGCCGCCACTCTTGGAGAAGATGATCGCTTGATCGAGCGTCCCCTTGACGTAGCGTAGCAACCTTTCCACTGCCGACCAGTGATCTTCGCATGAGTCCTCCATGAAACGGCTGACGTACCCAACTGTGAACGCAATGTCTGGTCGGGTATGAGTGAGGTAGCGTAGCTCGCCGATGATGCTCCGGTAGCGCGTCGCATCCACCTTCGCAGCAGTGTTGTGCTTGCTCAGCTTCAGCCGCTCCTCCATCGGAGTCGCACACGGCTTGCACTCCGCCATGCCGCCGAGCTCCAGCAGCTTCTCCACGTAGGCGTGCTGACCCATGGAGATGCTTTGTTTCCCTGCCTCACCTCGATGTCGAGGTAGTAGGAGAGCGTGCCGAGATCGCTCATCTTGAAACGAGCCGCCATCTCGCGCTTGAAACTGCTGATGTCCTCTGCTCACGCTCCGGTGATAATTAAGTCATCCACGTACACGCCGATGACGAGCTCCTCCTTCCCCCGTCACCACGTGTAGAGCGCATGCTCTATAGCATAGCGAGTGAACCCAAGCTCGCCCAAGGTGGCGTCGAGCTTGATGTTCCACCTCCGAGGGGCCTGCCACAGCCCGTAGAGCGCCTTGCGTAGCTTGAGCACCTTGTGCTCAGCGCCCTTGATGGCGAAGCCCAGAGATTGCTTGATGAAGACCATCTCCGCAAGCTCGCCATTGAGGAATGCAGACTTGACATCGAGGTGGTGGACGTGTCAATCCTTCGCTGCTGCCATGGCCAACAGCAAGCGAACGGACTCCATTCGCGCCACCAGAGCAAAGACTTCCTCAAAGTTGATGCCCTCATGCTGTACGAAGCCACAGGCAACGAGACGAGCCTTGCACTTGACAATGGCGCCACGCTCGTCCCGCTTCACCTTGTGGACCCACTTCAAGCCGATCGGCCTGTAGCCCACCGGTGGATCTACCAGCTCCCATATGCCATTGTCCTCGATGGCCTTCATCTCTTCCAACATCGCCCGTCGCCAATTGGTGTCGTGTTCAGCCACTGCAAACGTCGGTGGCTCCTCGGCACTAACAAGGAGCAGCTCTAGATCATCGAGCAGCCGACTCGCCAGGCTTGTGGCCTCTACATTGCCGATGATGTTGTACAGCCTATGGAACCGCACCTTTTCACCATCGTGGAAGGCATCCACGAACTCGCTGATGTTGCTTGGAGGGGAGGTGAACTCGATCGGTGGTCCCTGGCCTCCCTGTTCTGCCGGAGTAGTCGGCATCGCTGCTGGACCGCTCGGCACCACTGCCGGAGTGGTCGGATCCACTGCTGGAGCGGTCGGCACCACTCCTGGAGCGCTCGGCACTACTGCTGAAGTGCTCGGCACCCCCTTTAGAGTGGTCAGCATTGCTGCTGGACCGCTCAGCACCACTCCTGGGGAGGTCGACACCTCTTCTCTAGCATCTCCACAATCGTGGATGACTAAGTGTTCGACGACGAAGGTGCTGCTCAAGCTGTCAGCTTCCCCCGTGCCCGGACCCTCCCAGTCCTAGGCCACCATCTCATCGAACATCACATACCTAGAGGTCACCACCTTGCCTCTCTTGGGATCATAGAGCCAATACGCCTTGGTGCCCTCCTCGTAGCCCAGGAGCACCATCGGCGTGCTCCTGTCTTTCAGCTTGCCAAGGTGAGGCTTGGTGTTCTTCACATGGCCGATGCAGCCAAATGTCTTGAGGAAGGACACATTCGGCTTACGTCCATGCCAAGCCTTGAACGGCGTCTTGCCCTTTAGGGCCTTGGTGGGCGCGCGGTCGAGGATGAACACCGTCGTGGTCACCACCTCTCCCTAGAACTTTGCTGTCAAGCTTTTGGCCTTCATCATGGATCGAGCCATGCCGACCACCGTCTGGTTCCACCACTCCACCATGCCATTCTGCTATGGCGAGTACAGCGCGGTGTGGTGTCGCACCACACCCTGATCCACGCAGTACGTAGCGAACTCTACTAAAGTGAATTCGCCGCCGCAATCAGTACTCAGCACGCGCAGCTTCTTGCCGCTCTCCGCCTCCGCGGGCGCCTTGAACTTCTTGACCGCTTCCGCTGCCTCAGTCTTCCTGGTTAGAAGCTGCAGCCTCATGAACCGGCTACAGTCATCCACCAGCTCTGACTTTGAAATCCCATTCGGATACAATTGGAAATTTGGAACGTGAAATATTTGTTTGTAAACCGGTAACTTCTCAAATTTCTACAGGGTTAGTTTGCGGAGAAGGACCGGCGGGGGTGGGTGGCTAGCGGTGCGGTCGCCGGCGAGGCCAGGGCAGTGTCCAAGGTGGCGGTGGGTAGGGCAATTGATGATTCGAAGGAGGAAGTAGAAGAACAATAGGGCGTCTGGACGTTCGGGTGCTAGTACCACCGATCGAATTAACGAACAATGTGGCATCGTTAGTGTGCGCATGTAGATTGGATCCGCGTTCAGTGATCTGCTTTTCCTTGCCATGGTAGTGCCTGCTTGTGGATCCATCACCAATATGAAGAGCACTGCTGACAGGGGTCGCCCTATTGCAGGCATCTTCAATGGTATAAGCTAGTTACTAGCTCTAAGACAACTTCTCCTATAATATTGACTTTTAGCACATAGCTTATAATACAAATAGTCCTAAATAACAATCTCATATAACCATGGAGCGTGTATACATGAGACTAGCTCTTGATCAAAAGAAAACTTTTCTATCTTAGATTAAAATAATATGCTTTGGAGCAATAGTATGCTTAGAGCTAGCTCATAAGTCTGTCATTGGAGCATCCTGAATATCATCTTGGACCAGATGACCAAGATCAAGTCATGCTGCCTCTTTCGAAACACCAAATGCTGTAACACTTTCCGCATTTACTCCCATTGTAATGCCTAAACAAGAGACGTGGGTGATTTTTAGTTTCCTGATGACTCCCAGTCATAAGTAAAATCAGACTTCCATATGAATGTTGCTACTGAAGCAAGGCGGCACAGGCCTAAACATGCTACTAGCTTTCTGGGGAATGCATTGTGATTGTGAACCACCTAGTGCTCTATTTGTAGGTAGAGGTGGCTTTGTTGAGTACTGAAGTGGGTTGTGTGAATGGCCAGATGTTTACTCGTTTGCACGTGGAAAGCAGAGCTCCATCATTCTGCAGACTTCAAGCAAGAACAGTGTCGTGAAATATTATTACTCCTGCACAAGTTAGGAGATTCGTCTAAAGACTATATTTTCGGCCAACCATGGGAGCAAGAGACACGTATAAGAAGAAGCACTTGCGTGCACATTCGAAGCCAAATACAATAATAGATGTGTGTGGAGGTCACTTTGCCGGTTGCCTTCAATGGAGGCTTAGGAGAGAGCTCCCGTGAACCAATCAATGCACCTTGACTCTATACATGACAAAGAAATAAAGAGATTTGATTTCTCCCTATTTCTATGTTCATATTGTGATCTGTATGCGTGCATACAACGATCGATACAAGGATTTGTCAACGGTTAACATAGGAAATTTTCTTTACCAAAATCTCCTCTGTGTGTCAACATTCAAATGCTATCATGTTCAGTAATATGTCTTTTCTTTATCAAACATTTGAAGTTCTTGATTTGCATAGAAGACTAATTAGTTGGAAGCTATTCAAATATCGGTCGCTCAGCAATTGTGTTACTGTTAATATGTGGGTTCGTATACATGGAATGCCTGGCAATCTCCCTATTATCAATGTAGTAGAAACTCGAACAAAACTTGCCAACACCACCTAAACATTAACCGCAGACAATTCTTTTTGCTATTTTCCTTCTATGCTATGCTAACTCTGAACTCTTGCGGCCATTTGCACATAGATTTGCTGTACAATAGTCATGCCATCTCTGGCTGTAGCACCTAGAATAGCAGGGCGTTCCCAGGTCAGATGGGAGGATACAGTGGTGACAAATTCCATGATGCTTCTCAATCCTAATTAACACTCATTACATAGAGATGGCTTGTGCTAGAATCTGCAAAATTGTTGTGTTACCTAGAAATACCACCAGTGCCAGATTGGATGTTCGGAGAGAGTTCACCATGCTCGGAGTATATGTAACTTGCACTCTTGTTGTGTGGTACATATGGTACGGTCGTTATAGTACAATATTTCCAATGGAAAAATTAAAGAGCATTTAAGCTGTGGCCACACTACAATTGCTCTTTCTTTTCGAAACAGTCCTAAATGTTCCTAGCTTTGAGGCATTGCGAACCACCTACTCAGGTGGGAGTGTGTGAATGACCAGATATATAGATGCTTACTCGTTTACACGTGTGAAGTAGAGCTCGGTCATTCTGTGGACTTGAAGTACACTCCACGAGCTCTCATATAATTGGCGCCAATTAGAGTAATCAATATACAGTGCACATTCCTGCTGAGTATATTTCACGGGTACCGTAGCAATAGTCCCAAACACACTTCTCCTAAATCAGTGTTATAGTAATGTATTTCGTGATCTATCCTATCAAGCAGAAACGGTCATGTGGTACACCTGTGCAATATACTTCTTGTGCTGTGGATCGAGCTGTACATTAATTCATCCTTTACTTTTTCCTTGAGCGACATTCTATATCACGGTATCCTTTTGTTGTTGTAAGCCTTCCTCATACCAAAGTCTCAGCTCAACTACTGACAATTCATTTCAAACAAAAAGGAGAAGAGGAAATCAGTGAATACATACAACCAGCAGGCAGCACATCATCAACAGGCAGATTCACGTTCCATGCTCCACAGGGTGTTGACAGGCAGATTCATGATACTTAGATGTTGCTTTCCATATGTATGCTACGGATGCTGCGTGAGGACAAATTTCATGATGTTTCTCAGTCCTACTTCTCATTGTACTATTGCTCTGTCTAGGAAGCTAGTGGGGAGTTCACTTTGGCTGGAATATACATAGCTTAGCAACGCTACTATCTGTTATATATGGTCCTCTGTCTTTCTGGTACTGTATTTTATTGCCGAAAATGGTCTGCCTTACTGCAATAGAGATTTACACTCATTGTGATCTTGATTATCAGTGACTAAGGTTTGCAGGCACAAAGAAATATAAAGTTCAGGTGATTCTGGACTTCTAGAAAACAGAATTTGAGAAGAGGCTAGTGATTAAGATGCTGGAAAACTTCTAGAAAACAAAGACAAAAAGTCAAAAGCGACATAAGAGTTTTTCTATGATGCGTTAATTAGGGTAGTCCCAACCCAAAAACCAAGAGATGATTTCCATTGTTACCACATCAGCAAGAAACTACTTTAGAAACTTAAACTCACAATGCATGATTTCTTAATGCGGGACTCACAGCATGGCAGCACCAATTAACATCTATGCCAGAGGACCCATCAGACTCAGCGCATCAACTCTTCAAGCCTATCCAGGAGCATGCTTTTTCGAGCGTGTTCGGCTGGCTGGTTCTGGCCCTCACGAAATTACTGTTCACGTCCTGCCAGAACAGTATTTTTCTCTCACAACAATCAGTCGGAATAGTATTTTTCAGTCCTGCCGAACAGGCCCATCCTTCTACAGCATGTACCTGATGGAAACGATGTTCGGCACCGTTTCCTCGTGCTTTGGATATTGAGTCAACACCGTTTCTCAATTGAGAAACCATTTCCTATCCTTTTCTTCTCTTTTTTAACTAAATCTATTGCCACATCAGGATTTTTGCTTATGTGGCAGGTTATTCAATGCTATGGAAACTACCCTAGTTTCTAGATTGAGACTGCCCTTAGTTCTACGTACGGTTTGTACAAATGGCTACAGAGTTATCTTTATGAACAGCCTTTACTGCTGTTCCTAGTAGCTCTTAATTAACCAACACAATGGAGTATGTGGTAACCGAGAGTTAATGTAACACTGCTTATGTTCTAATTATGTTGAAGCTTACAACTGAATTTCATTTAAGAAATGAGATCCGGAGTTTTTCTATGTAAGCTGCTCACTACTAAATTAACATCCATGCTGAACCTTTCAAGTCTTGGAGTGTACCTCATCACTAAAAGCACAGGTTACCATATGAATGTTAAGAATTAGAATTATGTTTTCAGGTTTTGAGCTTCAACGGTTGACATCACAATTCTTTTTTACCTCAAAAATTAAAGCATAAGTTGCCATTTGTGAATGTTAAGCATAGGTTGTGAAAGAAGTTTTAGCCTTATGAGTGAAAGAGGTAAAAAGAATTGTGACGTCATCATTTGTAAATGGTATCCATTTTAGTTGTGGGTTGCTTTACACCTTGAACGATGCTGCTGCTCCATCCGCGTCACCTGTGTGTTGGACATACCAATCCAATGAGCCAAGGTTTCTTGCCAAGATGATGTGTTGGCCCTGGCCATTTTATTCTTCACGAGTGTCTGAATCAAGACCATAAGTCAGTTTTTGAGGGTGTGCTGATCATGTTGTTGTTCTTTTTTTTTTTTGAAAAAAAGGAAGTGTCTTGCAAAAGGGCTGGAGTCGGAAAGTATAAATATGGTTAAAAACAACAAGAAAGAGCATCGAGCATCATCAGCAACGCAAACTAGTGGTGACGAGAATAACAACTGACACAACTAAAGACGAAAGCATCTACTGGAGATGCTCAAGTGGATTCATTGCCAATTAATATGAGGAGCACAACCGATAGGTGGTTACACTGTCACTATTCGGTATTGGATAGGTCACCCTGGTTTGCCATTTAACAGCACCATGGATGTCATATTGGACCAGATGACCGAGATCAAGTCACGCCACCAGTGTCCAAATCCTGAACACTGTAACACTTTTGGCATCTACTCCCATCTTACAATCTCAAAGTCCTAAACAATAGACGTGGACAATTGTTAGTTTCCAGATGTCTCCCAGTCATAAGTAACCTCAAGACTTCGATATGAATATAGGAATACAACTGTGGCTAGGCAGCCTATGACTAAACATGTAGTTTTGAGGCATTGTGAACCACCTACTCCTCTAACTGTAGGTAGAGGCGTGGCTTTGTTGAGTACTCAGGTGGGAGTGTGTGAATGACTAGAGAGATGTTTACAACCCATTTCCACGTGGGATGCAGAGCTCGGTCATTCAATAGACTTCAAGTACTCCACGAGCTCTGATAATTTTGAATTTATTGGCGTCAATTAGAGTCATCAATATATTGCACATTCTTTCTACTCTCCACCACCCAAGCCAGTATCCCTTGCTTAGTAGTATTTCAAGGATACACAGCTAGCGGCAGAGCTAGGATTTGGACATGGTGGCAGGGGGCAGGGTGACTTTCAAACCAAAAACAATCATACATGACCAAATACATACACGGCCATAGTATACACAGTTACATAGTGACGTTGCCAGAAACTTTTAGGACCACTCTTATTATGAAGAAATATTTACCTAAAAAAATTATGGTGTTTCTCTAATAAAAGTGTCTTTGCATTTCACTGACGAGCTCGGGCAGCTGACAAGTCCTGGATACGTACAATCCCAAACACACTTCTAAATCAGTGTTATATATTGCACGATTTATCCAATCTAGAAACGGTCGTGTGGTAGAGCTGTGCAAACTATAGTTCTTGTGCTGTGGAGCTGTGTGCAGTATTAATTCATCCTTGACTGTTTCGTTGAGCAACATTCGATCTATATCACGGTATCTATTTGTTGATATAAGATTTTGTGGATATCAGAGGTTAGTCTGAATTATTGTGTAAAGGTTTCTACTAAAAAGATGGTTTCTTCTCTTGGATGTGTTATGGAACACCATGTGCTATTGTGCTATACAAAGCTTTTGTTCTTAGCACAATTTCGAAAAAGCTAGCATAACACAAAAATAGCTAAACAATCCAACTCTTGAATCCAGATGTACATCTCTTATATATATATATATATATATATATATATATATATATATATATATATATATATATATATATATATATATATATATATATATATATATATATATATATATATATATATATATATATATATATATATATATATATATATATATATTAGCCGGCTACAAAATAAGTTATTCTATAGTCACATTCATTTACGATAATTTTATACACTAATTTATGATAATGTCAATACATATTTATGATAGTTGGGTTACTATAACACACGGGGATATTTACCGTAACGTTATAGTAAATCACTTAGTAAATTAACATAGTAATTATCGTAACTCAAAGTAGCTATAGAATAAGTTATTTTGTAGCCAGCTACATGATAATATATATATATATATATATATATATATATATATATATATATATATATATATATATATATGGAGAGGCTATTCAGTAGCCGGCTACAGAATAAGTTATTCTGTAGCCACCTCCATTTACCATAATTTTATATACTAATTTACCGTAATGTCAATACATATTTACGATAGTTGGGTTACTATAACACACGGGGGATATTTACCACAACGTTATATTAAACCACTTAGTAAGGAGTTACTATAATCTCATAAATTAACATAGTAATTATCGTAACTCAAAGTGGCTACAGAATAAGTTATTTTGTAGCCAGCTACAGGATAGTAGTTCTATATATATATATATATATATATATATATATATATATAGAACTACTACCTTGTAGCTGGCTACAAAATGACTTATTTTGTAGCCACTTTTGAGTTACGATAATTACTATGTTAATTTACGAGATTATAGTAACTTCTTACTAAGTGGTTTACTATAATGTTATGGTAAATATCCTCATGTGTTATAATAACCCAACTATCGTAAATTAGTATATAAAATTATCGTAAATGCAGGTGGCTACAGAATAACTTATTTTGTAGCTGGCTACTGAATATACTCTCCCTATATATATCTATATATATATATAAAATGGAAAAAGTCCAGCATCAAACATTCGCAAACGAGGTCAGAGTGCCCAAACGCATCCAAGATGTAAACATATGAAAGAGAAAGATCAAAAAAAGGAATACAACTCCACATTACAATTCTAGTAGTCATACATGCATGCTGCTTGTTTTGTGATACTGGCTCATTACATTTTTTTTGCACCTAATAAGATTAGAACAGAACTGGATCGTCTTAAGCCAGTAATCTAGTTCAAGTTGAAACTCCACGTGCTTGTTGAAGATACAGTGACGACTTGAATCATAGCAGACGCCTGGAATTGAATCAGGTGTTGCGCGGCTCTCTTCTCGTGCTTCACGATCCTCTCTGTGCTGCTGGTGGCGGTGATTCAGTCATGCGTTAGGAGCCTGGCCAGGCGTGTAGGGGCCCTATTAGCTAGGACGTGAGCTCCCATGTTACAAGGTTGCATAAGAACCTTCCAGGACCTGTGCCCACTCTGGCATCGACACCTCTGAGTTCCTGGGTCCGGAGCAGTTGAATCGCTGGATGATACTCCTTTGAGTGAAGCAGTCCAGGCAGGTCATCCTGATCAATCATGCAAATGGTGCCGGTGGGAGGTTTGCCGGCCTAGAGAAGAGAGGGCAGCATTCCGAATGCGTCCCATTCCGACTATGCAGCACTAGAAACTAATCAAGTCACTTGGGCTGCCATGGGTATTACTCTAGTTCTATGTTATATGCATGTCCTACTCTGAGCCTGAGGTGATATATATCCACTCGATGTGCTGCCGGTTGGCTGTATATATTCACTGATTTCTTTTTCTATTTTTTCGTTTGAAATGAATTGTCATCAGTTGAGCTGGTGGTTATATTAATAAGTGCAAAAGAAACACATACATAAACTGTACAAACAAAATTTAAGAAAAAATCCTGCCCAAATAAGTTAAGAGAAAAGAAAAGACCAAGGGCAATAAACACCTAGTCCAGGATCTTCACCATCGCCGCTCTAGTTTTGCGCCACCTCTGCATTGATAATTTCGAAGAAATGCTGGCTTGAAGGTTCATTGTGCTAAAAAGAATCTTAAGCTCCTTCTAGTTCTCCTAATAAATGAGGATGATGAGTGACCTCAAGACAAGTCTAACAATGGTGTAGGTATTTAATAAGCCAAGGATGCGCACTAATTAAGGATTGTAATGAGCCCTTGGCTTAAGGGTCGGTTAGAGCATCTCTAAGAGTTCCCTAAATATTCCTCCTAAAAAGTCTATGTTTGCTAACTCCTAAAAAGATTTTAGGAGAAAAAAAAGTTCATCTCCAATAGTTCTTAATATTTGACATCTAAAAAATCAAATGCTGGTCCCATTTGACGTTTTTTTTCTGCAGTCTTCTTTTTTTCCACGCGAACCTCTTCGTCGCTGAGCACGCACATGCCCACCTGGCGGCGGCGCGCGAACCCGGCCACGCTGTCGATGACGTCGCAGCCGGCGGTGACCTCTAGCATGTAGGCGCGTAGCGCGCTGGCGCTGTCCCGCGTGATGATCATGGGCGGCTTCGGCTTGTTCTTGGACCCCGCGGGGCGGCCACACGGGCGGCGCATCACCACCAGGTGCTGCTGCTGCTGGTCGCCGTCGCCCCCCGCCTGTTGCTGCTGCTGGTGCTGGTCGCCGTCGCCGCTCCCGTTGCTCCCGGCGCTGTTCATGGTGTTGTTGCTGTCGTCAGCGAGCTCCTGCTTGTTCACGACGAGAACACCGCCCCCGCCGCCCATCAGCTCCAGCTGCTGCTACTCCTGGAAATGCTGGAACACCGGGTGCTGTTGCCCCGGGAAAGGGTGATGGTGGCCGCCTAAGCCGCCGAACGGGTGGTGGAACGGCGCCACGGGCGGCGTGAAGTGGTGCCCACCGCCGCGCGCTGCCGCAGCCGCCACGGGATCCATCGTCGGCCCGCCGCCGGCCACGCTCGCGCGCACGCACGCACACGGCCTCCCCGACCCGCCGCCTTGCGAGCGAGCGCTCGGCCCGGCGGTGCTACGCGTCCCGATCGACGACGGTGCCGGTCAAAGGTGGAGGAGGAAGCGAGCGCGTGGGCAGGGCGGTGTGGTGGTGCTGCCCGTGCTGCTGCTCTCCTCCAGCGGCCGACGGTGTTCCAGAAGGTGGGAAAGGCGCGGTAAGGACTCCGCGGGAACGGCGTCTCCGCGCGTGGCTTCGTCCGCATAAAGTTACGCAGAAGGGGGAGGAATTTTCCAAGTCCTAAAAGATTATGGGTAAATATTAGAAGTTGTTGGAGAGGGTTTTTCCCCATCTTTCTAAAAAACAAGGATTAGGAGGATGTTTAGGGAACTCTTGGAGATGCTCTTAGTTGGAAAGTGAGGTAGGATGGAATAAAATCAACCATGGTGTTAGGGACATGATGGTTATATTCTTTTGTTTGATTGTATAGGATGGAATTGTTGTTTTTTTTTGTATGGCTGGATGGAGAGGGATGGAATAAATGCTTCCATGCTCTGTTACCCACCGATAACTAGGAGGAGCCCACTTCTCAATCAAACGTGGTATACGAACCATCGCCACTGAACAACGGCAAATAATAGGGAAGGGTTTGCTTCAGAAGTGTGGCAACATAATGACAAGGGGAGCGAAGCCTGCCTCGAAATCGCAAACCCGCACTAACACCCCAGCCCCCAGGTAATCCACTAGCGTCTGGACACGGCCCATGTAAGCAAAGGTGGTTTTGTCACGTGGACAAGGCTTGTGTCCAGGAGCCGTCGGCGGTGGGGAGGGAGATGGTTGTGGTGCGGATGGCATCTGGGAGGTCACTCATGAGGCCGGGGCATTCTGGCTGCTGTTCATGGCCCCCGATGCCAGCGCAGCCCTCTGCCGCCACCCGAGGAACCGTCGCCATTGAACGACCGCGCACTAACTGGACATGTCCCGTGGAAGCAAAGGTGGTTTTGTTGATCTGTGTCGTCATAATTCTACGATTCTAAATTGATCTTTCTATATATGGTTTGAGACCATAAGTACAGATAATGCTAAGAGAAACAAGAAAGAACTGCCTGCACCACAAACGCAAACCAGTGGCGACCAGAATAACACAACCACCACCACTAGTATCAGCAAGCATCTCAACTGAAGAAGAGTCTTCATCTCAACTTACATATGGGTTCCACATGTCAGACAATGTATCCGGGATCCGATATTGATGCTGTGCTTTAGTATCTCCACCAATAATTTGAAAAATGGTATTTGGGTAGCCCATTGGCTCTATATTCGAGACGTTGTCATGGGGATCTACTGCAGGAGGTCCTAGTGGATCCATCGCCGATATGAAGATCACAGGCGATAATTGCTGAAGGCTTTTGATTAGGACTTTGGCCAACAATCAAGTTCAATCAAGTGAATGAAAACCCCACGTGCTTTTGATTAGGACTTTGAGATTGTAATATGGGAGTAGACACCGACAGTGTTATAGGGTTCCAGATTTGAACAGTTGTGGCAAAGCAGGTCGACCTGTCGAAGAACTGGAGCTTAGGCCAACAATCAAGTTCAATCAAGTGAATGAAAACCCCACGTGCTGGTTGATCTCACCCTTGCCCTGTACTTGTTCTTGTACGAAGTACCCAGAGCGGAACCCTGCAATCGAACCAGATGTGGCGCTCTCTCCTCTCGCGCTTCACGATCCTTGCACCTAGTAACATGATAACAGAACTAGAGCTTAAGCCAATAATCTGCTAGTTCAAGTGAATGAAAACTCCGCTTGCTGGTTGAAGCTACAGCGACTAAACCAAAAGCAGCCACTATTACCGTCCCCACCCTCGTGGCCTCACTCATCTACAAAGGGCCCTGGTGTGAAATCAAAAGACAACAAAAATTTGTGAAATTCTTAATTAAAATGACCCCAAGGGATGTGCACTGCATAGACAAGAGGCGCATTCAAATAAAGACTGGAATGTCGTTGCTGCCCTGGCCATTCAAAACCACCGACGGGGCAGAGATGCAGAGGATCAGACAAGGAAGAGGAAGACCCCGTGGCCCTTGCCATGTCCTGGCGTCTGGCTAGGTGTGGAGCCTCCGTTCGCTGGTCTGAAACTTGGTTGAAACTGACTGTTTGTGTGAGAGAGAAACACTGTTCGGCTGGTTTGGTAAACAGTAAATGTGAGGGGGAGCAGCCGACTATTGCGGAGCCAGAAGTGCAGCAATTTTTACAATAGTTGGAGGCGAGGGCCAGCGGTATAAATTTCTTCAAAATTTAAACAAATTAAAAAATCAATAGAAATTGTAGGGGCTTATGGGGGCTTTGGCCCTCGTCGCACCCTGTCTCCACCACTGCATGGAGCGTGGCGACCACTAGGATCCGTACATGGACTTGTTCTTGTACCGATAATATGAAGAGCAGCCGCGATGGATGGTCTGGCTGCTGCAGTCCTCTTCAGTGTTGCATAGATCGCCCTGCTTTGCCATTTAACAGCACCATGGTCGCCGTCCTTCGGCATTCACTCACATCGTCATACAACCTCAAAGGCCTAAATACGACACGTGGGCGCTTATTAGTTTCCTGTTGTCTCCCACTCACAAGTAAACTGAAGACTTTGATATGAACATTCTATTACTAGTACTATGGTCAGATGGCCCATGCCTAAACAAGGTACTAGCTTTGAGGCATTGCGGACCACCTATTGCTGTATTTGTAGGTAGAGGTGGCTTCGTTGAGTACTGAAGTGGCCAAGTGGGGGATTGTGTGCAAGGTTTTTTTATCGGCCGAAATTCACGAAAATTTCTAAAATTTCCTTTCTACCCACAGGCTCCAATAAAATTTGATATCGGCCAAATTTTTCTCTTCTTTCCTGCTTCCACACAAACAACCCAAATTCAGTCGTGCGACAATCCCACACTATAATGTTTTATTCTTGTTTTTATCTGTGAACAAGTGATGTTTAATAGCTTAGGAATAGTTTCAAGTCAAATTCTATGGAAATTTTTCAAAACAATTTGAATTTTTTTGAATTTGATCCGATATTTCTGATATATCTTGCTTATCCTATTTATCCATGACCTCTGATAAATTTTTATTTCCGATAATGAAAACCTTGATTGTGTGTCATGTGAGGCAGCCGGGGACCAGTTGCATGCAGCCGGTATCCCAGGGGTCGGCTGTAATCAATGGCAATTAGAGTCTGGGGAGTAAATTAGAGTTAACGAGAGATTTGAGTTAATGTTGGGGAGAGAAACAAGGAGCCAGGGCTGGGCATCTAGGGGTTGAGCTCCACTATTTATACCCTGTAACCAGTTGAGATTGAATCAAGCAATGAACAACAACAATCTAGTTACCCCAAATATTCTAGTCTCCCTCCACGTCGACTTTGCCCGGCCTTCCTCTTGGCAATGGTTATCCTCCCTATCCCCGATATGAATTAGGGTTCATAGCATTGTGAATGACCAAATAGATTTTTACTCTGTTTCCACGTGAGAAGCAGAGCTCTGTCATTCTTTAGACTTCAAGTACATACTCTCCACGAGCTCTAATAATTTCAAATTTATTGGTGTCAGTTAGAGTCATCATGTTGAGACTTGCGGTCTCAGACAGTGTGGAGGAGGAAGAGGCCTCCGCCCGCCAGGCGCTGCCCTCAGGTGAAGGCTCGGGAAACAGGCATGATAAGTGGGCGTGTAAGGGAATGACGCGTAATGCTGTGGTTTCATTAATACATTCACCAAACTCCCGGTACTGTTACAAGTGTTCCATATTTATAGGGCTCAACTACCACTTTTATAGAGTTTACAATAGTACCCTTCAACTGCTACAGTACATTCTCGGAATATTCCACTACTCGCCTTTCCTCTTGGGGGTAATCTTGTCATGCCGCCCTCAGGTACTGGGCTTGCGCGATCAGCCGACCCATCAGGCCTCAGGATTCGGCGATGGGCCTTTGGACCACCGCCGTCGGTCTCCGCCCCTGGGACGCCGAGGCCGCAGACCCCCGACGCCCAGTATTGCCATCCTCCTGCTTGGGTCTCTGCCCCTATGAGCGGAGGCCGAACCAGCGCACCCACGCCGTCCATGAGCGCCTTCCTCTGGTTACCTGCACACACACGTAGGTAACGTTGGCACTTGATTAGCCTTGCAGCGGGGCAGCCTCCGCCCCCTCCGCCCAGAGACGCCTATGAGCTAACCAGGCGGGGGCTGCGCCAGGGTCACCGACAGCGTCCTGTAAGCAGTCTGAGAAACCGTCATCTTTCTGGGTCTGGAGGCGTGGTAGCTGGGCCTTTGCTTAGGTAGTTGGTCGGAGACGTCTTTGTGAACTGCTGGCCGCATAGGTCTCCGCCACTCTCGGAGGCCGTGTTACAATAGTTCCCCCCTTTTGAGACCACGGTCCGCCTGAGCGTGTTGTGAGCTCAAAATGCCCTAAGCAAGGACGTTCGCGGGGGCAGAGACTGCGCATAGTCACGTCTCCGACCGATCCCCGTAGGTTCCCCCCTGGCCCGCTCTGGCGTGGCCGCTGGTCTTGTCATAGTAGCCGTTAGGCTGCAAAACTAGCCGTTGTCGTACGTTGTGGCCGTTTACGCCGTATTGCTTTCCGTCGTATACCTTGCAACTTCTCCGGAGATGACTGTTGGGCGGCAGGCGAATTCTCCGGAGATGACCGTTGTACGGCGGGAGCCGAACCGCCCACCCGCGGCCTATATAAGGGCGGGGTTGGTGGCGGGGTCCCCCCACATTGCTCATTCGCTTTCCTTGCCTCTGAGAAATCACTCTCTGCTCTCTTCGCTTTCGCCTGAGCTGCCTTCACGCGTTCCGTCCTTCCACTTGTGTCTTCTGCCTAGGCTGCCACCGCGGTGGCTTTCTTTTCCGCCTCTGCCCATACTCGTTGGCCCGCCTTCTTTAGACCCTATTGCCACCTTCTCGGCGTTAGGGCCGCCGGCTGGAGTGCACGCTTTGAGGAGTGCATGCTTGCCTCCGCCTCCACGTTGGAATTTGAAAAGCTAGTGGAGGAGGATTTGGGGAGTGTCTCCGCGTCCGTCAGAGACCTGATCGCTGTGGATTCCAGAGACATGGCTATAAAGTCATGGGATTTCGGCCCCTCCTCCATTACTGAAGAGGCGGCCACGGAGATGTTGAAGGAATCGTATTTTCCTTCTTTGAGGGTAAAAATCCCTCCGCCTGGCCAGACTGTTCCGGAACCGGAGGAGGGATATGCGGTGGTGTTTTGGGACTTCTTCACCTGTGGCCTCCGCCTTCCTTACATCCCCTTCCTCCACCGGGTGTTGGAGACCTTCAATGTTTGGCTCCATCATCTGACTCCTACTGCCTTCCTCACGCTCAGCAAATTCTACTGGGTGTGTGTTTCTTATGGCGCCGAGCCAGATGTGGACACCTTCTGCGCTTACTACAAGTTGCAGAAGCAGCCGAAGAAGAAGAAGGAGGTGTGGGAGGGCAAGGAGGTGGAGGTGACCTACCAGTATGGTAGTTGCACCTTTATGTCAAAGAGGAACCAAGGCGTAGACCGCCTGGAGATTTCTTTTTGCCAGAAGGGCAAGTGGGACCGCGACTGGCTTGAGCAGTGGTTGTACGTGAAGACCTACGGGGTCTGTAGCACTATCGAGGATGGTGCGGAGGTCGTGGAGTATCCATTGACTTCAAGAATAGAGGAGATGGTGCCGCATACGCGCGTGGATCCGCCGGAGGAGATGTCTCCGGTGAGGAAGGCTTGCGACCGGGCTTTTGCGGCCACGTGCTGCTACTCCAGGGTCGCGACCTGGTGGGGGAGATTATGGCCTCCAACTACTGGCCCCTGGGCAGAGACAACCCAGCCTTTCGGATGGAAAAGGTGAAGGTTCCCATTTTTGGGCCGGAGGCCGGGATTCCTTTCCCCCGCTTTGGCCGGTCTTTAGGGAAGGGGGTGACGGAGGACAGCTTTGTTGCCGACGTTGAGGAGGCCACCGTCGGGTTGGTTGGCAAAATTTCCAAGCGTGAGTACACGTCTCGGAGAGCCGTGGCAGGCACCATGCCATGGCTCAATCAAATTTTTGAGGAGCTTGGGATCGTCTACCGGGAGCGCGAGGTTCCCGCCAAGGTCTTGGCTTCAATTGAGAAGAAGAAGAAGAAGGCCTTCGCGAAGAATGTTACTGCGGAGGCCGAGTCCAAGAAGAGGAAGGGCGCCGCTATTGCTCAGGCGCCTACGAAAAGGAAGAAGAAGAGCGTTGCTCTGGTGATCACGGCGGCCGCGTCTTCGGCCGGTAGTGCTGGCGTTGCCTCCGCCGGCATTGAAGACGTTCAGAGCTCCTCCGTCCCGTTGGTGGACGTGCGGGTCGCGAGCGACGGGGATCATGGCTCTCCTGGAGCTCCAGTGCACCCTGTGTGCGGCGCTGTGAGTGGTGCGGAGCGTTCAAAGGCCAGCGCTGCTCCGGCGCGCTCCTTGCACGGTGCTGCGAGTGTCGCCGAACAGCCGGAGGCTAGCGCTGCCGATCCTATGCCCGACATTTTTGGCGAGCTGTATTCAAGTTCTGAAGAGGGCGCGGAGGCCATCTTGCGGCATGCTCCTTTGTCTCCCACCATTGTTGCACCTCCCCCCGCGCTAGCAGCCAACGTCGGGTAGCCGGAGGCTGAGCTTGCTGAGCAGGCCCCGGCGGCTCAGTCTTCTTCGAGCCCTCCGCCCGCCAGGCCGCTGGCTGAGGAGAGCCGGCCCTTTGGGCCTTCACCGCATGATATGGCAGAGACTTTTGCCCAGGGGGCTCGGTAGGCGGCCCGGCCTGGGCTTTTTATGAGTAAGTTTGTTTGGCGCACATTTTTGTGTTTACTGTCTTCGCCCGGTTTATTTGTTTATGTATTCTACCAAGTGCTAATACCATGTACTTGTTTCTTTGTAGGTGATGTCATGGCTGGACTCCTCACCCCGGAGGAGCGAGCGGCCGCTGCCAGCGTCAGGTTTGGTCCGGGGCAGCCGGGGCTGATGGCTCCGGGTCCGAGTGAGTATAGAGTGTTTTTATCTTACTCATCTTTTGCCCTATTGTTATTGCCTATCTCTGATCGGCCCTCTGACCTGAGTTATTGTTGTTGTTGTTTTTTTTGCTACGCAGGCTCCTCCGACACTTCTATCTCAGGTTGGGAAGAGTGCTATCTTGGGGTTCTTGGAGACGCCGGAGGTGGTCTCTGGCAGTTGGTGTATGTATTGTGAGATTTGCTTTTCTCACCTTATGGTTTTGTGTTTGTTTGTTCTTCTTTGAACAGATCGCTTCAAACAACATCTGAGGGACATGGATTTCTTCGAACTTCTTCGTGTTCATCTAGAACACCAGAGCTTGGTGCATCTTCAGTGGTTTACCTTTTTTGGTGTATGTTCGCCTTTAGACTTGTTTTTGTTTCTATTGCTGATCGCCTTGGTCTTCTTCTTTCTGATCATAGGGGTATCACACAGCCGTTGTTATGGAAGAGCGCTGCACTCGCGAGGTCTTCGACCGAGATACTATGATTGAAGCGCTCAAGGCGGAGAATGAGCGCCTGGAAGGTGAAAAAAGGGGTTTGGCCAACTCCCTTGCAGCTCTTCGCCTTACTCTGGCGGAGAAGGAACAAGAAAAGGAGGCTTTGAGGGCCGATCTCGCCAAGGCCCGGGATGCAGAAGCTTTGTCCACCGAGCAGGCCCGTAGGGCGAACGAGTTGGCTGAGGGTCTCCGGCGAGAGTTGGCCTCTGAGAAGGAATCCGCAGCTGCGGTGGGGGAGCAGCTGTCTTTGATGACGAGGCATTTGGACTCAGTCAAGGGGGTCCTTGCTGCAACCATTGGCCATTACCGGGCCATCGTCGCCGAGTTTGGAGGCGAAACCTCTGCTCCTCCGGAGGAAGACAGCGTCTATGCCCTTGCCTCTTGGCTAAAGCGTCACCTTGCGAAGCTCCCTGGTCTAATCAATGGCTGCACGGACTACGGGGCGCTAGCGGGAGTAGCGAATTACGCCAAGCTTTTGGTGCGCGGTGGGTGTACGCATACCGAAAGTATTTTGGAGGGAGCGCTGCCGGATCCGGAGGAGCTTGGTGAGACTTCTCTTGGTTTGTGAAAAACCTTGAGAAATTTGATTGGGTACTTTTGGGCTCCATTTGGGAGACATGCTGCCTGGAAACTGGTGGAGGAAAAGAGGGCGAAGATATTTGTAGTCTTTGTAGCCGCTATTTTTCTCTCCTTGCTTTTTGCGAAGCTGCGAAAGCTTTCATTGCCTGTGCCCCTGATATTTTAGCCTGTGCTACAGGATGCATAGAAGAGTCTTGCGGGCAGGCCTCCGCCATTTCTGCTCTCGTCGACCATGGGCGACGCCTCCGCCACCGCTGGCGCTCCGGTGGGCGCTACGATCGGCGGTGGTGATGGTCAGAGGCCGCAGGCGCCTTCCCCGCCCACAGTTGATGCGGGCTCCGTTCCAGGGACTTCTGCTACGGCTGGGACGCCGAAGGTTTAGGCTCTTTGTAGGACTTAGCTGTTTTGACTTGTATATTGTAGTCCAGTTGGACTCTTGTAAATAAAGTTTCTTTTATTCTGAATGATTTTGTGGAAAATTTTAATCTTGCGCAGGTTCCGAATCGGGAGCCTGCGCAAGATGTTGCGCCTTTGACTCTCTACAACGACGGTATTTATGTGAGCGGAGAGCTTTGGGAGTATTGGCGTTCGGCCTTTCCCCGCAGCGTTGCGCGCGACGTGTTTGAGTCAGTTAAGTTTGACATAGACGATGAGCGCGCTCGGTTTACTCGCACGCTTTCTTGGCGTGGACCTCCGCCACAATAGTTTGGATTTTATTGTAAGTTTGTGTCCTGTAAGAATGCTACTTGACATTTTATGGAATACAAAACAGGTTCACTTTCTTGATTGTTTGTGCGGGGGCTTATGTCTGTTGTGCTAGTTTACATACCTCGTCTAGTCCCGAGCTTGCACACCGTGGGCCTTTGCTTGGGCAAACGTGTGCGATATAGAGGTGGTGTCCAGGACCTCTGCCCCATGTTCTCTCCTTCTCTGTGCTTGCTTGATGTCCAGGGTAGAAGTGTTGGTAGTTTTTTGGCTGGCGGAGGCGTACTTGAAGTCCGCCTAGCGAGGCTTGCTAAATCGGTGTGTGATCCGATAGGAGGTTTGGCGCGGCTTGTGCAGACGGCGGAGACTTTTGGTATTTCTTTAGCTGAGTGTTTTAGCTGTCTGGTGGTATGGGCCTCCGACGCTGCACACCTATGGGACATGTTTCATTTATGGAGATGGCAGGTTAGGTCTCTGGCGTCAGGGGGATGTTACGAGATTTCGTGCGATATCCCCCTTCTTCCGTAGGCCTGCGCTGTTCATCACCGTGCCGTAGTTCCTGTCTCTTTTCCCACTGTCTCCGACCGTCTACTGGTGCCTCTGATTTTACGAGTTTTCATATAATATCTATGGCCGACTTAGATATCTAAGGAGACCCCTGCCTCCATGGTTGTTGCTGTGGCTTGTGCTTGTGCTCTGCCTTCTTCCCCCCTTGTGCCCTATGCTGACTGAGGTTTTAAGGGCATGGGGGGAACCCGTTTTATAGTTGGGTGGTGTCTTTTAGGTGTTAACTTTTTGGTACGTTGTTAGTTGGAACGTATCTTGGCTTTAATGGCCTATATCTTGCTTGAATTATTCGTTCCTTTTGAGATCTTTTGAAGTAAATAGGCCTAGCGCCATAATGGTGATAGTGTTTTGTCAGACATTTTCCTCTTTTTGCTGTTTTTGATGGCGGAGACCTTCTTCCTGGTTCTAGCGCCATAATGGTGTTGCCCCTGATGCTTGGGGTGGTTTTCGTTAAGGTCGGAGGTCTTTTTGGCTGAGGTTGTTTTTGCCTTGATGCCTGAATTTGTTTAGGTCTTCATCAAGGTCGGAGTCCTATTTGGCCAAGATTGTTTTTGCCTTGATGCCTGAATCTAGTCAGGTCTTCGTCAAGGGTCGGAGGCCTGTTTGGCCAAGGTGGTTTCTGCCTTGATGCCTGAATTTGGACAGGTCTTTGTCAAGGTCGAAGGCCTGTTTGGCCAAGGTGGTTTCTGCCTTGATGCCTGAGTCTAGACAGGTCTTTGTCAAGGTCAAAGGCCTGTTTGGCCATAGAGGTCGTTTCAAATTGCCAATGCCTGTGGCCGGCGCTTTGAAAGGACCTGTGCTTATTTTTGTTCACTGAATATTGCGGCGCCAGGGCTGGCCGCTTTCTGTGTTGGACTTTTCAAGTGTTCTTTTGGGGAATTACCTCTTTATACTTCTAGAGGATTGTTACATTGAGCCTGCCTCATTAAAAACCTCACCTCTGCTTGGAGTTCCCTTGTGAGGAAAAGAGTACATGCTCTTTTACATTTTTTGGGTTGAAAAAAAAGAGCTAAAAGGTAAATGAACGGAGGGGCCTCCGCTTATTATTTGCGGAGGTTGCCCTTTGGTACATTGCCTAGATGTAGTATCTGCAGAGGCTGTCAATATTCCAGGTGTGGGTTGTCATGACACCTTCACTGTCGGTCAAGTGGAAAGAGCCAGGGCAGCCTGCTGCCGTTGCTTTGTATGGGCCTTCCCATTTCGGTTACAGTTTGCCAATAAGTTGTGCGTTGGGTTTTCTTCTGAGTACGAGGTCTCCATGTTTTATGTCTTTTCTTACCACCTGAGAGTCTCTCCACTTCTTGGTTTGGGACTAATATTTTGCAATGTTTTCGACTGCTTCCAGTCTTATGGCTTCTATTGTTTCTTTTGCATATTCGTCATCTTGCAACATTAGCTGTCTCGTTGTGCGGAGGCTTTCGTGCTTGATTTCTTTTGGCATCATGGCCTCTTCTCCATAAAGCAGTTTGAATGGTGTGAATCCTGTTGTTCTTGAGATAGATGTATTGTGTGACCAAATCTCTCTAGGTAATTCATCTACCTATTTTCCTTTGCGTAGGCCCAGCAATATTTTTGATATTGCTGAAAACACTATTCTATTTGCTCTTTCCACAGCACCATTGGACTTTGGGTGGTATACTGAGGCGAAGGCTAGTTTTGTCCGAATGCTTTTGTAGAATTCTTTGAAGTTCTCTGAATCGAATTATTTTCCATTGTCTACTGTCAGAATCCTCGGTACACCGAATCTGCAAATGATGTTTTGCTAGAAGAATTTTCTGATAGTTTCTGAGGTTATCTTCGCCAGCGGCTTTGCTTCTATCCATCTTGTAAAATATTCTACTGCCACTACTATGAATCTGTTTCCTCCTTGGGATGGTGGTAATGGGCCGACCAGGTCCATACCCCATCTTTATAGCGGCCATGTCAGAGGTATAAGCTAAGTCTCCGATGATGGTTTTGACTGCCTAGGAGAGAATGTTTGGCATGCTTTGCATGTTCTGACTGTCTGCTCTGTGTCTTATATGTGTGTTGGCCAA
The DNA here is from genome assembly GCF_019320115.1 of Miscanthus floridulus. Classification (NCBI taxonomy): domain Eukaryota; kingdom Viridiplantae; phylum Streptophyta; class Magnoliopsida; order Poales; family Poaceae; genus Miscanthus; species Miscanthus floridulus. Next base: position 39,389 of record NW_027096175.1, read on the forward strand.
TAAAAGCATTGCCTTATTGCCTTTGCTGATAATGCTCTAGAGCCAATGTGCGACCCGCAAATTCTTGAGTGTATTTCTTGAAGCAACTCTATGCCTTCGCTCTGTGATATGCATTTGAGGAGAGGCTGGACTACTCCTTTCTTGTATAGTACACCATCTATGATAGTGTAATTTCTTGCCCTAGCCTGTATTCTTGCTGCTTTTGCTTCATCTTCTTCGGTGATTTTGCCTTCTAAGAATTCTGTTATCGCCTTTCTCCAATCTTCATTTTGCAGGTGTAGTATGGGCTTAGGTGCCTTAGATGTCTCCACAGTTGCCGGAGACTTCAGGATCTGGTAAAAAGTGTTTGGTGGTAGTGGCAGGTTGTTTGCCGTAGCTTTTGCTAGTTCATCTGCCTCTGCATTTTCTGATCTTGGGATGTGCTTTAGGGTGAAGCCCTCGAATCTCTGCTCCAAATTTCTAACAACGGATAGGTATTTGATGATTTCTGGCTCTCTTGCTGTGTATTCTTTCTCTACTTGGCCAGTAACCACTTGAGAATCTGTTTTGACTGTCAATGTTTTTGCCCCTAGGGCCTTTGCTTTACTGAGCGCTAGGATCAGGCCTTCATAT